>NC_074686.1:25158351-25160851 GCF_029448725.1 Salvelinus fontinalis
AAACAGAAATAGAACTGTTTGACCATAATGACCATCGTTATGTTTTGAGGAAACAGGGGGAGGCTTGCAAACCGAAGAACACCATCCCACCATGAAGCACGGGGGTGGCAGCATCATGTTGTGCGGGTGCTTTGCTGCAGGAGGGACTGGTGCACTTCAAGAAATAGATGGCATCATGAGGGAGGAAAATTATGTGGATATATTGAAGCAACATCTCAAGACATCAGTCAGGAAGTTAAAGCTTGGTCGCAAATGGGTCTTCCAAATGGACAATGACCACAAGCATACTTCCAACGTTGTGGCAAAATGGCTTAAGGACAACAAAGTCAAGGTATTGGAGTGGCCATCGCAAAGCCCTGACCTCAATCCTATAGAAAATTTGTGGGCAGAACTGAAAAAGCGTGTGCGAGCAAGGAGGCCTACAAACCTGACTCCGTTACTCTAGCCCTGTCAGGAGGAATGGGCCAAAATTCATTCAACTTATTCAAATTAAAATTCAACTTATTGTGGGAAGCTTGTGGAAGGCTACCCGAAACGTTTGACCCAAGTTAAACAACTTAAAGGCAATGCTACCAAATACACTCAATTAGTATGTAAACTTCTGACCCACTGGGAATGTGATGAAAGAAATAAAAGCTGAAATAAATCATTCTCTCTACTATTATTCTGACATATTACAATCTTAAAATAAAGTGGTGATCCTAACTGACCTAAGACAGGGAATTTTTACTAGGATTAAATGTCAGGAATTGTGAAAAACTGAGTTGAAATCTATTTGGCTAAGGTGCATGTAAACTTCCGACTTCAATTGTATAAATAAATGAGAGTGAGAGACAGAGATATCAAGGAGACATATGAAGGTCTGTGTGAGAATGACTTGTTAGAGAACCATTTTAGTACAGCGGAGAGGAAGAGATGAGAAGGAAGAAGAGAGCCAGTGAGAGGACTAAACAAGAGGAGACGCATTGGCCAGAGACACCAACAACTAAGAGGGACAAAACTACACAGACAATTCACATACCGCCTCAACAGATCCATAGATGACGCAATCGCTATTCCACTCCACACTGTCCTTTCCCACCTGGACAAAAGGAACACTTACGTGAGATTACTGTTCATTGACTGCAGCTCAGCGTTCAACACCATAGTGCCCTCTAAGTGCATCACTAAGCTAAGGACCCTGGGAATAAACACCTCCCTCTGCAATTGGATACTGGACGTTGACGATCCACCCTCAGGTGGTGAGAGTAGGCAACAACACATCTTCCACGCTGACCTTCAACACGGGGCTCCTCAGGGGTGCGTGCTTAGCCCCCTCCTGTACTTCCTGTTCACTCACCGAGTCGTGTGCCGCTACGTAGTCAACACCCTCATTAAGTTTGCTGACGACACAACGGTGGTAGGCCTGATCACCGACGACGAGACAGCCTATAGGGAGGAGGTCAGAGACCTGACAACGATGAGACAGCCTACAGGGAGGAAGTCAGAGACCTGGCAGTGTGGTGCCAGGACAACTACCTCTCCCTCAACGTCAGCAAGACAAAGGAGCTGATCGTGGACTACAGGAAACGGAGGGCCAATCACGCCCCCATTCACGTCGACAGGCTGTAGTGGAGATGGTTGAGACCTTCAAGTTCCTTGGTGTCCACATCACTAACCCAGTCGGCACGACAATGCCTCTTCCCCGTCAGGAGACTGAAAAGATTTGGCACGGGCCAAAAGTTCTACAACTGCACCATTGAAAGCATCTTGACTGGCTGCATCACAGCTTTGTATGGCAACTGCTTGGCCTCTGACCGCAAGCCACTAGTGCATACAACCCAGGACACCACTGGGGCCGAGCTCCCTGCCATCCAGGACCTCTACACCAGGCGGTGTCAGAGGAAGGTCCTAAAAATTGTCAAAGACTCCAGCCACCCAAGTCACAGTCTGTTCTCTGCTACCGCACAGCAAACGGTACCAGAGCGACAAATCTGGGACTAAATGGCTTCTGAACAGCTTCTACCCCAAAGCCATAAGACTGATGAAGTGTTATTTAAAATGACTTTCTGCTTCTCACCCCATACCCATATGTACATAGTACTTCAATCAAATCCCCCAACTATCTGATACACCAGTCCACTAACTTGGACCGGTACTCCTTGTATATAGCTTCGTTATTGTTATTTCATTGCGTTTTTATTTTATCCATTTGCAAATGTTCTTACTTTTTAACTGCATTATTGGGGAAAGAGCTCGTAAGTAAGTATTTAACGGTGTAGTATACATGTGACAAATACAATTTGATTTGAAAGACGGGAACAGGGTTGGATAAACAGGGATTTAAAGCTGGGATTTGGGGAAATGTGGTCAATTAAATTCTTGATATTTAAATACACTGCTCAAAAAAATAAAGGGAACACTTAAACAACACAATGTAACTCCAAGTCAATCACACTTCTGTGAAATCAAACTGTCCACTTAGGAAGCCTCACTGATTGACAATAAATTTCACATGCTG
>NC_074686.1:25165851-25288351 GCF_029448725.1 Salvelinus fontinalis
GAGCGAGCCAGAGAGAGAGAGCCAGAGAGAGAGAGCCAGAGCGAGAGAGCCAGAGCGAGCGAGCCAGAGCGAGCGAGCCAGAGAGAGAGAGCCAGAGCGAGCGAGCGAGAGCGAGAGAGCCAGAGCGAGCGAGCGAGAGAGAGAGAGCCAGAGCGAGCGAGCGAGAGAGAGAGAGCCAGAGCGAGCGAGAGAGAGAGAGCCAGAGCGAGCGAGAGAGAGAGAGCCAGAGCGAGCGAGCGAGAGAGAGAGAGCCAGAGCGAGCGAGAGAGAGAGAGCCAGAGCGAGCGAGCGAGAGCCAGAGCGAGCGAGAGAGAGCCAGAGCCAGAGCCAGAGCGAGCGAGAGCCAGAGCGAGCGAGAGAAAGAGAGCCAGAGCGAGCGAGCGAGAGCCAGAGCGAGCGAGCGAGAGCCAGAGCGAGTGAGCGAGAGCCAGAGCGAGCGAGCGAGAGAGAGAGAGCCAGAGCGAGCGAGCGAGAGAGAGAGAGCCAGAGCGAGCGGAGAGCCAGAGCGAGCGAGAGGAGAGCCAGAGCGAGCGAGCGAGCGGAGAGCCAGAGCGAGCGAGAGGAGAGCCAGAGCGAGCGAGCGAGCGGAGAGGAGAGCCAGAGCGAGCGAGCGAGACAGAGCGGAGAGGAGAGCCAGAGCGAGCGGAGAGGAGAGCCAGAGCGAGCGAGCGAGCGGAGAGGAGAGCCAGAGCGAGCGAGCGAGCGGAGAGGAGAGCCAGAGCGAGCGAGCGAGCGAGAGAGAGCGAGCCAGAGCGAGCGAGCGAGCGAGCCAGAGCGAGCGAGAGAGAGCGCGACAGAGCGAGCGAGAGCGCGACAGAGCGAGAGAGAGCGCGACAGAGCGAGAGAGAGCGCGACAGAGCGAGAGAGAGCGCGACAGAGCGAGAGAGAGCGCGACAGAGCGAGAGAGAGCGCGACAGAGCGAGCGAGAGCGCGACAGAGCGAGAGAGAGCGCGACAGAGCGAGAGAGAGCGCGACAGAGCGAGAGAGAGCGCGACAGAGCGAGAGAGAGCGCGACAGAGCGAGAGAGAGCGCGACAGAGCGAGAGAGAGCGCGACAGAGCGAGAGAGAGCGCGACAGAGCGAGAGAGAGCGCGACAGAGCGAGAGAGAGCGCGACAGAGCGAGAGAGAGCGCGACAGAGCGAGAGAGAGCGCGACAGAGCGAGAGAGAGCGCGACAGAGCGAGAGAGAGCGCGACAGAGCGAGAGAGAGCGCGACAGAGCGAGAGAGAGCGCGACAGAGCGAGAGAGAGCGCGACAGAGCGCGAGAGAGCGAGAGAGAGCGCGACAGAGCGAGAGAGAGCGCGACAGAGCGAGAGAGAGCGCGACAGAGCGAGAGAGAGCGCGACAGAGCGAGAGAGAGCGCGACAGAGCGAGAGAGAGCGCGACAGAGCGAGAGAGAGCGCGACAGAGCGAGAGAGAGCGCGACAGAGCGAGAGAGAGCGCGACAGAGCGAGAGAGAGCGCGACAGAGCGAGAGAGAGCGCGACAGAGCGAGAGAGAGCGCGACAGAGCGAGAGAGAGCGCGACAGAGCGAGAGAGAGCGCGACAGAGCGAGAGAGAGCGCGACAGAGCGAGAGAGAGCGCGACAGAGCGAGAGAGAGCGCGACAGAGCGAGAGAGAGCGAGAGAGCGAGACAGAGCGAGACAGAGCGAGAGAGCGAGACAGAGCGAGAGAGAGCGAGACAGAGCGAGAGAGAGCGAGACAGAGCGAGACAGAGCGAGAGAGCGAGACAGAGCGAGAGAGCGAGACAGAGCGAGACAGAGCGAGACAGAGCGAGAGAGCGAGAGAGCGAGAGAGCGAGAGAGCGAGACAGAGCGAGAGAGCGAGAGAGCGAGAGAGCGAGAGAGCGAGAGAGCGAGAGAGCGAGAGAGCGAGAGAGCGAGAGAGCGAGAGAGCGAGAGAGCGAGAGAGAGACAGAGACAGAGACAGACAGAGCGAGACAGAGACAGACAGAGCGAGACAGAGACAGACAGAGCGAGACAGAGACAGACAGAGCGAGACAGAGACAGACAGAGCGAGACAGAGACAGACAGAGCGAGACAGAGACAGACAGAGCGAGACAGAGCGAGACAGAGACAGAGCGAGACAGAGACAGAGCGAGACAGAGACAGAGCGAGACAGAGACAGAGCGAGACAGAGACAGAGCGAGACAGAGACAGAGCGAGACAGAGACAGAGCGAGACAGAGACAGAGCGAGACAGAGACAGAGCGAGACAGAGACAGAGCGAGACAGAGACAGAGCGAGACAGAGACAGAGCGAGACAGAGCGAGACAGAGCGAGACAGAGACAGAGCGAGACAGAGCGAGACAGAGCGAGACAGAGACAGAGCGAGACAGAGCGAGACAGAGCGAGACAGAGACAGAGCGAGACAGAGACAGAGCGAGACAGAGACAGAGCGAGACAGAGACAGAGCGAGACAGAGACAGAGCGAGACAGAGACAGAGCGAGACAGAGACAGAGCGAGACAGAGACAGAGCGAGACAGAGACAGAGCGAGACAGAGACAGAGCGAGACAGAGACAGAGCGAGACAGAGACAGAGCGAGACAGAGACAGAGCGAGACAGAGACAGAGCGAGACAGAGACAGAGCGAGACAGAGACAGAGCGAGACAGAGACAGAGCGAGACAGAGACAGAGCGAGACAGAGCGAGACAGAGACAGAGCGAGCAAGCGAGAGAGCCAGAGCGAGCGAGCGAGCGAGAGAGCCAGAGCGAGCGAGCGAGCGAGCGAGCCAGAGAGAGCCAGAGCGAGCCAGAGCGAGAGAGCCAGAGCGAGAGAGCCAGAGCGAGAGAGCCAGAGCGAGAGAGCCAGAGCGAGAGAGCCAGAGCGAGAGAGCCAGAGAGAGAGAGCCAGAGAGAGAGAGCCAGAGCGAGCGAGCCAGAGAGAGAGAGCCAGAGAGAGAGAGCCAGAGCGAGCGAGCGAGAGCGAGAGAGCCAGAGCGAGCGAGAGAGAGAGAGCCAGAGCGAGCGAGAGAGAGAGAGCCAGAGCGAGCGAGCCAGAGAGAGAGAGCCAGAGCGAGCGAGCCAGAGCGAGAGAGCCAGAGCGAGCGAGCGAGAGCGAGAGAGCCAGAGCGAGCGAGCGAGAGAGAGAGAGCCAGAGCGAGCGAGCGAGAGAGAGAGAGCCAGAGCGAGCGAGCGAGAGAGAGAGAGCCAGAGCGAGCGAGCGAGAGAGAGAGAGCCAGAGCGAGCGAGCGAGAGCCAGAGCCAGAGCGAGCGAGAGAGAGCCAGAGCGAGCGAGAGAAAGAGAGCCAGAGCGAGCGAGAGAAAGAGAGCCAGAGCGAGCGAGAGAAAGAGAGCCAGAGCCAGAGCGAGCGAGAGAGAGCCAGAGCGAGCGAGAGAAAGAGAGCCAGAGCGAGCGAGAGAAAGAGAGCCAGAGCGAGCGAGAGAAAGAGAGCCAGAGCGAGCGAGAGAAAGAGAGCCAGAGCGAGCGAGAGAAAGAGAGCCAGAGCGAGCGAGAGAGAGAGAGCCAGAGCGAGCGAGAGAGAGAGAGCCAGAGCGAGCGAGAGAGCCAGAGCGAGCGAGAGAGAGAGAGCCAGAGCGAGCGAGAGAGAGAGAGCCAGAGCGAGCGAGCGAGAGCCAGAGCGAGCGAGCGAGCGAGAGCCAGAGCGAGCGAGCGGAGAGCCAGAGCGAGCGAGCGGAGAGCCAGAGCGAGCGAGCGAGCGAGAGCCAGAGCGAGCGAGCGAGCGGAGAGCCAGAGCGAGCGAGCGGAGAGCCAGAGCGAGCGAGCGGAGAGCCAGAGCGAGCGAGAGGAGAGCCAGAGCGAGCGAGAGGAGAGCCAGAGCGAGCGAGCGAGCGGAGAGCCAGAGCGAGCGAGAGGAGAGCCAGAGCGAGCGAGCGAGCGAGCGGAGAGGAGAGCCAGAGCGAGCGAGCGAGCGGAGAGGAGAGCCAGAGCGAGCGAGCGAGCGGAGAGGAGAGCCAGAGCGAGCGAGCGAGCGGAGAGGAGAGCCAGAGCGAGCGAGCGAGCGAGCGGAGAGGAGAGCCAGAGCGAGCGAGCGAGCGAGCGGAGAGGAGAGCCAGAGCGAGCGAGCGAGCGAGCGGAGAGGAGAGCCAGAGCGAGCGAGCGAGCGGAGAGGAGAGCCAGAGCGAGCGAGCGAGCGGAGAGGAGAGCCAGAGCGAGCGAGCGGAGAGGAGAGCCAGAGCGAGCGAGCGGAGAGGAGAGCCAGAGCGAGCGAGCGAGCGGAGAGGAGAGCCAGAGCGAGCGAGCGAGCGGAGAGCCAGAGCGAGCGAGCCAGAGCGAGCGAGCCAGAGCGAGCGAGCCAGAGCGAGCGAGCCAGAGCGAGCGAGACAGAGCGAGCGAGAGCGAGCGAGAGAGAGCGAGAGCGAGCGCGACAGAGCGAGAGAGAGCGCGACAGAGCGAGAGAGAGCGCGACAGAGCGAGAGAGAGCGCGACAGAGCGAGAGAGAGCGCGACAGAGCGAGAGAGAGCGCGACAGAGCGAGAGAGAGCGCGACAGAGCGAGAGAGAGCGCGACAGAGCGAGAGAGAGCGCGACAGAGCGAGAGAGAGCGCGACAGAGCGAGAGAGAGCGCGACAGAGCGAGAGAGAGCGCGACAGAGCGAGAGAGAGCGCGACAGAGCGAGAGAGAGCGCGACAGAGCGAGAGAGAGCGCGACAGAGCGAGAGAGAGCGCGACAGAGCGAGAGAGAGCGCGACAGAGCGAGAGAGAGCGCGACAGAGCGAGAGAGCGAGACAGCGAGAGAGCGAGAGAGCGAGAGAGCGAGAGAGCGAGTGAGCGAGAGAGCGAGACAGCGAGAGAGCGAGAGAGCGAGAGAGCGAGAGAGCGAGACAGAGCGAGAGAGCGAGACAGAGCGAGAGAGCGAGAGAGCGAGAGAGAGCGCGACAGAGCGAGAGAGAGCGCGACAGAGCGAGAGAGAGCGCGACAGAGCGAGAGAGAGCGCGACAGAGCGAGAGAGAGCGCGACAGAGCGAGAGAGAGCGCGACAGAGCGAGAGAGAGCGCGACAGAGCGAGAGAGAGCGCGACAGAGCGAGAGAGAGCGCGACAGAGCGAGAGAGAGCGCGACAGAGCGAGAGAGAGCGCGACAGAGCGAGAGAGAGCGCGACAGAGCGAGAGAGAGCGCGACAGAGCGAGAGAGAGCGCGACAGAGCGAGAGAGAGCGCGACAGAGCGAGAGAGCGAGACAGCGAGAGAGCGAGAGAGCGAGACAGCGAGAGAGCGAGAGAGCGAGAGAGCGAGAGAGCGAGAGAGCGAGAGAGAGCGAGACAGAGCGAGAGAGCGAGAGAGCGAGAGAGAGCGAGACAGAGCGAGAGAGCGAGACAGAGCGAGAGAGAGCGAGACAGAGCGAGAGAGAGCGAGACAGAGCGAGAGAGAGCGAGACAGAGCGAGAGAGAGCGAGACAGAGCGAGAGAGCGAGACAGAGCGAGAGAGCGAGACAGAGCGAGAGAGAGCGAGAGAGAGCGAGAGAGAGCGAGAGAGAGCGAGAGAGAGCGAGAGAGAGCGAGAGAGAGCGAGAGAGAGCGAGAGAGAGCGAGAGAGAGCGAGAGAGAGCGAGAGAGAGCGAGAGAGAGCGAGAGAGAGCGAGACAGAGCGAGACAGAGCGAGACAGAGCGAGACAGAGCGAGAGAGAGCGAGAGAGAGCGAGACAGAGCGAGACAGAGCGAGACAGAGCGAGACAGAGCGAGAGAGCGAGAGAGCGAGAGAGCGAGAGAGCGAGACAGAGCGAGACAGAGCGAGAGAGAGCGCGACAGAGCGCGAGAGAGAGCGAGACAGAGCGAGACAGAGCGAGAGAGAGCGCGACAGAGCGCGAGAGAGAGCGAGACAGAGCGAGACAGAGCGAGAGAGCGAGAGAGCGAGAGAGCGAGAGAGCGAGAGAGCGCGAGAGAGCGCGAGAGAGCGAGAGAGAGCGAGAGAGAGCGAGAGAGAGCGAGAGAGAGCGAGAGAGAGAGCGAGAGAGAGCGAGACAGAGCGAGACAGAGCGAGACAGAGCGAGACAGAGCGAGAGAGCGAGACAGAGCGAGAGAGCGAGACAGAGCGAGACAGAGCGAGAGAGCGAGAGAGCGAGACAGAGCGAGAGAGCGAGACAGAGCGAGAGAGCGAGACAGAGCGAGAGAGCGAGACAGAGCGAGACAGAGCGAGACAGAGCGAGACAGAGCGAGACAGAGCGAGACAGAGCGAGACAGAGCGAGACAGAGCGAGACAGAGCGAGAGAGCGAGAGAGCGAGAGAGCGAGAGAGCGAGAGAGCGAGAGAGCGAGAGAGCGAGACAGAGCGAGACAGAGCGAGCGAGACAGAGCGAGCGAGCGAAACAGAGCGAGCGAGCGAGCGAGCGGAGAGGAGAGCCAGAGCGAGCGAGCGAGCGGAGAGGAGAGCCAGAGCGAGCGAGCGAGCGGAGAGGAGAGCCAGAGCGAGCGAGCGAGCGGAGAGGAGAGCCAGAGCGAGCGAGCGAGCGGAGAGCCAGAGCGAGCGAGCGGAGAGCCAGAGCGAGCGAGCCAGAGCGAGCGAGCCAGAGCGAGCGAGCCAGAGCGAGCGAGCCAGAGCGAGCGAGCCAGAGCGAGCGAGCCAGAGCGAGCGAGCCAGAGCGAGCGAGACAGAGCGAGCGAGCCAGAGCGAGCGAGCCAGAGCGAGCGAGACAGAGCGAGCGAGAGCGAGCGAGAGCGAGCGAGAGCGAGCGAGCGAGAGCGAGCGAGAGCGAGCGAGACAGAGCGAGCGAGAGCGAGCGAGACAGAGCGAGAGAGAGCGCGACAGAGCGCGACAGAGCGCGACAGAGCGCGACAGAGCGCGACAGAGCGAGAGAGAGCGCGACAGAGCGAGAGAGAGCGCGACAGAGCGAGAGAGAGCGCGACAGAGCGAGAGAGAGCGCGACAGAGCGAGAGAGAGCGCGACAGAGCGAGAGAGAGCGCGACAGAGCGAGAGAGAGCGCGACAGAGCGAGAGAGAGCGCGACAGAGCGAGAGAGAGCGCGACAGAGCGAGAGAGAGCGCGACAGAGCGAGAGAGAGCGCGACAGAGCGAGAGAGAGCGCGACAGAGCGAGAGAGAGCGCGACAGAGCGAGAGAGAGCGCGACAGAGCGAGAGAGAGCGCGACAGAGCGAGAGAGAGCGCGACAGAGCGAGAGAGAGCGAGGCGCGACAGAGCGAGAGAGAGCGAGACAGAGCGAGAGAGAGCGAGACAGAGCGAGAGAGAGCGAGAGAGCGAGACAGAGCGAGAGAGCGAGAGAGCGAGAGAGCGAGAGAGCGAGAGAGCGAGAGAGCGAGAGAGCGAGACAGAGCGAGACAGAGCGAGACAGAGCGAGACAGAGCGAGACAGAGCGAGACAGAGCGAGACAGAGCGAGACAGAGCGAGACAGAGCGAGAGAGCGAGAGAGAGCGAGAGAGCGAGAGAGCGAGAGAGCGAGAGAGCGAGAGAGCGCGAGAGCGCGAGAGCGCGAGAGAGCGCGAGAGAGCGAGAGAGCGAGAGAGCGAGAGAGCGAGACAGAGCGAGAGAGCGAGAGAGCGAGAGAGCGAGAGAGCGAGAGAGCGAGAGAGCGAGAGAGCGAGAGAGCGAGAGAGCGAGAGAGCGAGACAGAGCGAGACAGAGCGAGAGAGCGAGAGAGCGAGAGAGCGAGAGAGCGAGACAGAGCGAGAGAGCGAGACAGAGCGAGACAGAGCGAGAGAGCGAGAGAGCGAGAGAGCGAGACAGAGCGAGAGAGCGAGAGAGCGAGACAGAGCGAGAGAGCGAGACAGAGCGAGAGAGCGAGAGAGCGAGACAGAGCGAGAGAGCGAGACAGAGCGAGAGAGCGAGACAGAGCGAGAGAGCGAGACAGAGCGAGAGAGAGCGAGACAGAGCGAGAGAGCGAGACAGAGCGAGACAGAGCGAGAGAGCGAGACAGCGAGAGAGCGAGAGAGCGAGAGAGCGAGACAGAGCGAGAGAGCGAGACAGAGCGAGAGAGCGAGAGAGCGAGAGAGCGAGAGAGAGCGAGAGAGAGCGAGAGAGAGCGAGAGAGAGCGAGAGAGAGCGAGAGAGAGCGAGAGAGAGCGAGAGAGAGCGAGAGAGAGCGAGAGAGAGCGAGAGAGAGCGAGAGAGAGCGAGAGAGAGCGAGAGAGAGCGAGAGAGAGCGAGAGAGAGCGACAGAGAGCGAGAGAGCGCGACAGAGCGCGACAGAGCGCGACAGAGCGCGACAGAGCGCGACAGAGCGCGACAGAGCGCGACAGAGCGCGACAGAGCGCGACAGAGCGCGACAGAGCGCGACAGAGCGCGACAGAGCGCGAGAGAGAGCGCGAGAGAGAGCGCGAGAGAGAGCGCGAGAGAGAGCGAGACAGAGCGAGAGAGAGCGAGAGAGAGCGAGAGAGAGCGAGAGAGAGCGAGAGAGAGCGAGAGAGAGCGAGAGAGAGCGAGAGAGAGCGAGAGAGAGCGAGACAGAGCGAGACAGAGCGAGACAGAGCGAGACAGAGCGAGACAGAGCGAGAGAGCGAGACAGAGCGAGAGAGAGCGAGAGAGCGAGACAGAGAGAGAGCGAGACAGCGAGACAGCGAGAGAGCGAGAGAGCGAGACAGCGAGACAGCGAGAGAGCGAGACAGAGCGAGCGAGCGAGACAGAGCGAGCGAGCGAGACAGAGCGAGCGAGCGAGACAGAGCGAGCGAGCGAGACAGAGCGAGCGAGCGAGACAGAGCGAGCGAGCGAGACAGAGCGAGCGAGCGAGACAGAGCGAGCGAGCGAGACAGAGCGAGCGAGACAGAGCGAGCGAGACAGAGCGAGCGAGACAGAGCGAGCGAGACAGAGCGAGCGAGACAGAGCGAGCGAGACAGAGCGAGCGAGACAGAGCGAGCGAGACAGAGCGAGCGAGACAGAGCGAGCGAGACAGAGCGAGCGAGACAGAGCGAGCGAGACAGAGCGAGCGAGCGAGACAGAGCGAGCGAGCGAGACAGAGCGAGCGAGCGAGACAGAGCGAGCGAGCGAGACAGAGCGAGCGAGCGAGACAGAGCGAGCGAGCGAGACAGAGCGAGCGAGCGAGACAGAGCGAGCGAGCGAGACAGAGCGAGCGAGCGAGACAGAGCGAGCGAGACAGAGCGAGCGAGACAGAGCGAGCGAGACAGAGCGAGCGAGACAGAGCGAGCGAGACAGAGCGAGCGAGACAGAGCGAGCGAGACAGAGCGAGCGAGACAGAGCGAGCGAGACAGAGCGAGCGAGACAGAGCGAGCGAGACAGAGCGAGCGAGACAGAGCGAGCGAGACAGAGCGAGCGAGACAGAGCGAGCGAGACAGACAGAGCGAGACAGACAGAGCGAGACAGACAGAGCGAGACAGACAGAGCGAGACAGACAGAGCGAGACAGACAGAGCGAGACAGACAGAGCGAGACAGACAGAGCGAGACAGACAGAGCGAGACAGACAGAGCGAGACAGACAGAGCGAGGGTTTGAGAGCGAGGGTTTGAGAGCTTGGTCAGCATAAAGAACACATACCAGGCTTGAATGTGATGAGGCAGGATCTGTTGGTACATGTCCCCTCTGGAAATATCATTATCTGCACACACACACAGTCCATTTCATTTGATATAGAAGATTGAGGAGGATTGGTCTTTACTTTAACACAAGCAGGCAGTGTGTGTGTTACCTGAGGCCACTCCCCTCCAGCGTGGGCTCTGCGTTTGATCTCCTCAACTGTCTTCCTACGAGAATCCTGGTCCGACCGCGACACAAACACTGGTCTTATGAACTTTATCAGAGCTGGTGGGGCAGGGAGAAAGAGACACAAGGGGCAGGGGGGAGAGACAGAAGGGGGAGGAGAGAAAGAGAGACACAAGGGGCAGGGGGGAGAGACAAGGGGCAGGGGGGAGAGACAGAAGGGGGAGGAGAGAAAGAGAGACACAAGGGGCAGGGAGAAAGAGAGACACAAGGGGCAGGGAGAAAGAGACAAAAGGGGCAGGGAGAAAGAGAGACACAAGAGGCAGGGGGGAGAGACAGAAGGGGGAGGAGAGAAAGAGAGACAAGGGGCAGGGGGGAGAGACAGAAGGGGGAGGAGAGAAAGAGAGACAAGGGGCAGGGGGGAGAGACAGAAGGGGGAGGAGAGAAAGAGACAAAGGGGGCAGGGAGAAAGAGACAAGGGGCAGGGGGGAGAGACAGAAGGGGCAGGGGGGAGAGAGTAGGGAGAGAAGGGGATGTGGGGGAAAGAAGGGGAGTAGTGAGAGACGGATAAGAGAGGGAGGGAAATAGAGAGATTATAGAGTGATTAGCACAGCATTATGACTAATAATAAGAATGTTATGAGATAACCAGAATATGCTAATCATTAACACCTGGTCTCACCACCTCTACCCCTCCCCCCTTCATGTTCAGTCTGATAACCTCACTAACTCACATCAGTCAGTATCTATCAGAAGACTGGTTCTCACCGGCCCTGATGGAGACAGAGAGAAATGAGGAAGACTATACTACCAGAGAGAGAAAATGAAGGCTACAGTACACACTTCCCTAGACAGTGAGACAAATGAGGAAGAGGCAGAGAGAAAGCGAGAGAGAAGAAGAGAAAGAGGTGAGGTAGACAATGGTATTTAATGAAGATGATGAGGATTACTACTCACTGCCCCAGACGGGGATGTTCTTGCTCTCGGACTTCATGACGATAGAGGCCATGGTCATGGTGACGGGGATGGCGTCGAAGTAGGACGAGTGAGGGGCCAGGGTGAGGATGGGCGCCTGCGAGGGCGGGGCCGGTTCCCCTTTCACTGTCACCCAATGGAAACCTCCACAGAACCACATGGCTCGCATGATCACCCTCAGGGCTATGTCACAGATCCTGTAGGAGAGAGAGACAGAGAGAGAGCAAGAGTGAGAGACAGGGTGAGGGTGTGTCTGTTTAATTGCTATTTACACAGGTAAGTCAATTAAAGATTTGCTCTGGAACTTTGGCAACTTCTATGTATTTTTGTAAACCTCCCACTTTGGGCTGGATGCATCAATGAGCTTCAGCCCCCTCACCATTTGAGTGACAACACAGCAGAGGTGAACACACGGCAGAGGTGAATACACAGCAGAGAGAGCAATGATGTGGTTCACATATCTGTACATGTGACGTAGTACTCCATTTTCAGGGACCACTTTTGGCTAGTGAGCGTTACTTTCAGAACTACTGGCTAAAAAGTACACACAATTACCGGAGAATCTCTTTAAGAATGCAATTACGGCCTGTCGCGTGTGTGTTTGCCCCGACACAATGACGACAATATCCAAACCTTCCACAAGAGGTGGTGATGTCATTATCAGGTGTCATTCATTATATATATATATATATATATATATATATATATATATATATATATATATATATATATATATACTGTACTCTATACCATCTACTGCATCTTGCCTATGCCGTTCGGCCATCGCTCATCCATATATTTTTATGTACATATTCTTATTCATTCCTTTACACTTGTGTGTATAAAGTAGTTGTGATTACAAGATTACTTGTTAGATATTACTGCATGGTCGGAACTAGAAGCACAAGCATTTCGCTACGCTCGCATTAACATCTGCATGTGACCAATAAAATGTGATTTGATTTGGATTTGATATATAATTCTCTCTCTCTCACACACACACCTCCTCCACCAGGTCTCGGTCTCCACGGCCAGTTCAGATCGTCCCAGAGAGGCAGCGAAGGCAAAGGGCCAGGCCAGCAACATGAGGCACACTGCAAAAAACAACCGTACTGGGAACACAGTCACAGTCATCACACCGATCTGAGAAGGGGGGGAGCGGAGAGAGAGAGTAACAAAATCAAATGGTGATGCATTCATTCATTCAAACACAGAGGGAGAGGGTGACAGAGGTACAAATGATCACATTTCATCAGGGAAAGAATCTCTTTCTGTGAAGTTAGATTGACCCAAAAAGAACTGCTCTGTTGAAGAAGAATCAGGCTTGCCTCTAACAATCCAGCAATGACAGACATACAGCTAGTCATCCCTCCTAGCCCTCTCCTCGTTTACTCTATGCTCCTTATGTAAGCATGATCACAACAGCTCATACAGAAATGATAGATTTTTTTTTTTTACTATCTAATGTGATTTCAGGTTTAAATAAAACAGTTAATTTAGTATCAAGCTAATTTATGCTTACATCATTAAGGTCAAAGCAGATAACTATTGACCTGTCACGCCCTTAGAAGGAATATGATTGTATGTCATGCCATCACTCCTAATAACAGGGTCACAATGTCAAGCCCCACACTGTCATTTCAGATCCCACCCCCCCCCTCCTCTATTCATCATCTGGAGACCTCTTATCCCTCTTCTGTCTGTTACAGTAGGGTGTTGTTGTTCTCAATACTGCACATGTTTCTCTCTCTATTGCTTTCTCTATAAATATATCTTTCCCCCTCTCTCTCCATCCCCCTCTCTCTGCCTGCCTACATTACAATGTGGTCTTCTTTCCTTTCCCAGGGGACTCGTATTCCTTCTCTTCTCCTCCCTCTCTGTTTAATCCCTCTCTCTCTCCCTCTCTCTGCATGAGCCCCAGGTGCAGACAGCATGGCCAGATACACACTAATAGGGCTGGTTTATGACCCCCCCCCCCTTCCCCAAAACACCTAACGACCCATCCTGACCACCATCCCCCCCCTTCTGGAAATGGACTCATCCAAACAGCATACTAACAAACATTAGAAGCCATTCTACTGAGCTTATAACTCCATTACCAGAATTATGACTATCCGTCCCTCCTGTGGAATCAGTGTTTCCCTTACATTAATTTGGCAGCGGAGTATCGTTCCCTCTTCTTAACATTTAAAAAAAAATAAGTACATTGTAACACTCCTCTTAAAAAGTGTGTTACAAGTTGCATATCTTCCTCAGATGCTCATCAGATCGTCCGGGAAACCTCCAAGGCCACTAGCTAGCCATCTTTTGATCCTGGAAGTATAGCAAACCCTATAGATGTAGATGTAATAACGGTTAGCTAAGATACACTAGCAAAATCATTTTGGGGGTTAATATAGAATTGGCTGGTGATGTCATTGAGATCAGGAGATAAAATTAAAACTGTCCTCAATTTTCAGATGAGTTTCAAAATGAAGATAATTTCAACCTCTACCTATCTGGACACTTAATTTCTGCTAATTCCAAAGGGTTAGAGCAAGGAGCGAGGGCTTGTGTTATACAACTGGCACTCTTGTGAGCTGGTCTCCATGTTGGTTGTGAGGGAGGATTCAAGGAGTTAAAAAGGAAAGCTTTGTGGTGTGAAATATTCAGGAGGAGACTCAGTGGAGGTGTGTGTGAGAGAGAGAGGAGGAATGCATGAGAAAGACTAGATGCAAGCCTTTTGTTTCCTTACAACGCACGGCACACACTTCCATCCTCCAGGGTTGGCCATTAGGGAAAGGCTTCTCACCCCCTACACATGCAGACAAACGCACGCACGCACTCTTAGGGGGTATCTCATCCCCTACACACACACACACACACACACATGTAGGGGTGGAGTCCACCCAGCAGGCAAGCATCTTCCTGCCCTCTAAAAAGGTGTCCGCATGCTTCCCATCCCAAACAGTTTGTGCATATATTATGACGTGATGTTTTTGTTCGCTTGGTCTTCGACATTTCTTTCGAGGCAAGCCGAAGTTCGGTAGCCGAAGTCTATGCCCCTTCGTTGGTGATTGGTCAACAGTGGGGATTCTTCAACAAAGTGACCTCTTGTGTTTGTTGTCATTTAATGAGAGACTACTCGTTTTCATGCACATTTTTTCACTTGAGAAATACTGCACCAAACATCTTATTTAAATGCGCACTTAAGATTTCCTAAGCAAACACGTCAATTTATGACAGATTTTGAGTAATCTTGATTAATTCTGTCTATTTTGAGGAAGTGTATACTGGCTACGGCGTCTCAAGATGGACAAACCGTACTATTGCCGCTTTTTTTAGTTTTCAAGAGAAGGTATTTTAAAACTTTTCCTGCAGTCAAATGGCCAGAAGCATAATTATATAATTTTTTTATAATTAATAAACATATATTTTTTTAAACAGCTGAAAATCTGGTGTGTCGATGTCAGACAGCCAAATCATCAGTTGAACTCTTTATCAGCCTCTCTCCCCTCCAACACAGGGCCAGAAATGGCAAGCTGTCGAGCAGGGCCCCTCAGTCTCCCTCACACCTACATGTAAAAACTCTGCACGTACGCGCGCCCATCCCTGTGCAGGGACTCTGCACGTACGCGCGCCCATCCCTGTGCAGGGACTCTGCACGTACGCGCGCCCATCCCTGTGCAGGGACTCTGCACGTACGCGCGCCCATCCCTGTGCAGGGACTCTGCACGTACGCGCGCCCATCCCTGTGCAGGGACTCTGCACGTACGCGCGCCCATCCCTGTGCAGGGACTCTGCACGTACGCGCGCCCATCCCTGTGCAGGGACTCTGCACGTACGCGCGCCCATCCCTGTGCAGGGACTCTGCACGTACGCGCGCCCATCCCTGTGCAGGGACTCTGCACGTACGCGCGCCCATCCCTGTGCAGGGACTCTGCACGTACGCGCGCCCATCCCTGTGCAGGGACTCTGCACGTACGCGCGCCCATCCCTGTGCAGGGACTCTGCACGTACGCGCGCCCATCCCTGTGCAGGGACTCTGCACGTACGCGCGCCCATCCCTGTGCAGGGACTCTGCACGTACGCGCGCCCATCCCTGTGCAGGGACTCTGCACGTACGCGCGCCCATCCCTGTGCAGGGACTCTGCACGTACGCGCGCCCATCCCTGTGCAGGGACTCTGCACGTACGCGCGCCCATCCCTGTGCAGGGACTCTGCACGTACGCGCGCCCATCCCTGTGCAGGGACTCTGCACGTACGCGCGCCCATCCCTGTGCAGGGACTCTGCACGTACGCGCGCCCATCCCTGTGCAGGGACTCTGCACGTACGCGCGCCCATCCCTGTGCAGGGACTCTGCACGTACGCGCGCCCATCCCTGTGCAGGGACTCTGCACGTACGCGCGCCCATCCCTATGCAGGGACTCTGCACGTGCCTCAGACAACACCGTGTTGTGCGCGGCTTGTATGCAAGATACATGTGACCTACTGGCCCGCTACGCTTTTGTATCGATCTGTTAGACAATTGAATAGGTCTTTTTCATTCAACAGCATCACCTTCAGGCTATCCTGATGGTTTTTGGGTCACACATACATAGCCAGCACTACCATCAACCACCAAAATGCATGGACCCCAACAAAACATGGCTAGTTGCTGTTCAGCAGGTGTCCTGGTTTTGGTGGAAGACTCATTCGAGCAAGCAAGGGAGGCCTTATTGCTGTTGGACATTACTTGAAAGTCCCAAAATGTGATATTTGTATTGATTATTGATTTTATTGTTATAGCCAGAATATGTAGTTATTGTTATGCTAGTTACAAAGTGCAACGTGTACAGTTTTCATAGAACGCCATCGTAGCTAGTAGCTTTCATACACACACTAAAATATATACACAAATAAATATATACAAATATATATTAATATATATATTTTTTTTTATTATTAATATATAGATTAATTAATATATACTGTATATACAGTTGAAGTCGGAAGTTTACATACACCTTGGCCAAATACATTTCAACTCAGTTTTTCACAATTCCTGACATTTAATCCTAGTAGAAATTCCCTGTCTTAGGTCAGTTAGGATCGCCATTTTATTTTAAGAATGTGAAATGTCGGAATAATTGTACTTCTTTCATCACATTCCCAGTGGGTCAGAAGTTTACATACACTCAATTAGTATTTGGTAGCATTGCCTTTAAATTGCTTAATTTGGGTCAAACGTTTTGGGTAGCCATCCACAAGCTTCCCACAATAAGTTGGATGAAGTTTGGCCCATTCCTCCTGACAGAGCTGGTGTAACTGAGTCAGGTTTGTAGGCCTCCTTGCTCGCACACGCTTTTTCAGTTCTGCCCACAAATTTTCTATGAAATTAAGGTCAAGGCTTTGCGATGGCCACTCCAATACCTTGACTTTGTTGTCCTTAAGCCATTTTGCCACAACTTTGGAAGTATGCTTGGGGTCATTGTCCATTTGGAAGACCCATTTGCGACCACGCTTTAATTTCATGACTGATGTCTTGAGATGTTGCTTCAATATATCCACATAATTTTCCTCCCTCGTGATGCCATCTATTTTGTGAAGTGCACCAGTACCTCCTGCAGCAAAGCACCCGCACAACATGATGCTGCCACTCACGTGCTTCACGGTTGGGATGGTGGTCTTCAGCTTGCAAGCGTCCCCCTGTTTCCTCAAAACATAACGATGGTCATTGTGGCCAAACAGTTCTATTTTCGTTTCATCAGACCAGAGGACATTTCTCCAAAAAGTATGATCTTTGTCTCCATGTGCAGTTGCAAACCGTAGTCTGGCTTATTTATGGCGGTTTTGGAGCAGTGGCTTCTTCCTTGCTGAGTGGCCTTTCAGGTTATGTCGATATAGGACTCGTTTTACTGTGGATATAGATACTTTTGTACCTGTTTCCTCCAGCATCTTCACAAAGTCCTTTGCTGTTGTTCTGGGATTGATTTGCACTTCTCGCACCAAAGTCCGTTCATCTCTAGGAGATAGAACGTCTCTCCTTCCTGAGCGGTATGACGGCTGCATGGTCCCATGGTGTTTATAGTTGCCTACTATTGTTTGTACAGATGAACGTGGTACCTTCAGGCGTTTGGAAATTGCTCCCAAGGATGAACCAGACTTGTGGAGGTCTACAATTTTTAATCTGAGCTTTTGGCTGATTTCTTTTGATTTTCCCACGATGTCAAACAAAGAGGCACTGAGTTTGAAGGTAGGCCTTGAAATACATCCACAGGTACACCTCAAATTGACTCAAATTATGTCAATTAGCCTATCAGAAGCTTCTAAAGCCATGACAGCATTTTCTGGAATTGTCCATGCTGTTTAAAGGCGCAGTCAACTTAATGTATGCAAACTTCTGACCCACTGGAATTGTGATACAGTGAATTATAAGTGAAATAATCTGTCTATAAACAATTGTTGTAAAAATGACTTGTGTCATGCACAAAGAAGATGTCCGAACAGACTTGCCAAAACTATAGTCTGTTAACAAGAAATTTGTGGAGTGGTTGAAAAACAAGTTCTAATGACTCCAACATAAGTGTATGTAAACTTCCGACTTCAACTGTACACACACACACACACCAAAAAAAGAAACGTCCCTTTTTCAGGACCCTGTCTTTAAAAGATAATTCATAAAAATCCAAATTCATTGTAAAGTTTTTAAGCACTGTTTCCAATGCGTGTTCAAAGAACCATAAACAATTCATGAACATGCACCTGTGGAACGGTCGTGAAGACACTAACAGCTTACAGACGGTAGGCAATTAAGGTCACAGTTATGAAAACTTAGGACACTAAAAGAGGCCTTTCTACTGACTCTGAAAAAACACCAAAAGAAAGATGCCCAGGATCCCTGCTCATCTGCGTGAACGTGTCTTAGACATGCTGCAGATGTGGCCAGAGAAATACATGTCAATGTCCGTACTGCGAGATGCCTAAGACAGCGCTACAGGGAGACAGGACGGACAGCTGATCATTCTCGCTGTGGCAGACCACGTGTAACAACACCTGCACAGGATCGGTACATCCAAACATCACACCTACGGGACAGGTACAGGATGGCAACAACAACTGCCCGAGTTACACCAGGAACGCAAAACCCCTCTATCAGTGCGGACTGTGCGCAATAGGCTGAGAGAGACTGGACTGAGAGCTTGTAGGCCTGTTGTCCTCACCGGCAACAACGTTGCCTATGGGCACAAACCCACCGTCACTGGAACAGACAGGACTGTCAAAAAGTGCTTTTCACTGTCGAGTTGCGGTTTTGTCTCACCAAGGGTGATGGTCGGATTCGTGTTTATCGTAGAAGGAATGAATGTTAAACCGAGGCCTGTACTCTGGCGCGGGATCGATTTGGAGGTGGAGGGTCCGTCATGGTCTGGGGCGGTATGTCACAGCATCATTGGACTGATCTTATTGTCATTGCATGCAATCTCAACGATGTGCGTTACAGGGAAGACAGCCTGCTCCCTCATGTGGTACCCTTCCCTTGGTGGAGGAGTGGGGTAACATCTCACAGCAAGAACTGGCAAGAACTGCAGTCCATGAGGAGGAGATGCACAGCAGTATTTAATGCAGCTGGTGGCCACACCAGATACTGACTGCCACACCAGATACTGACTGCTACTTTTGATTTTGACCCCACCTTTGTTCAGGGACACATTATTCCACTTCTGTTAGTCACATGTCTGTGGAACTTGTTCAGCTTTTATCTCAGTTGTTGAATCTTATGTTCATACAAATATTTACACGTTAAATTTGCTGAAAATAGACGCAGTGAGAGGACGTTTCTTTTTTTGCTGAGATTATATATATATCCACACACACACAAAGTATGTGGACACCCCTTCAAAGTAGTGGATTCAGCTATTTCTACCACACCAATTGCTGACAGGTGTATAAAAATCAAGCACACAGCCATACAATCGCCATAGACTAATATTGGCAGTAGAATGGTCTTACTGAAGAGCTGTGACTTTCAACATGGCACCGTCATAGCATGCCATCTTTCCAACTAGTCGTTTTATAAAATTTCTGCCCTGCTAGATCTGCCCCGGTCAATTGTAAGTGCTGTTGCTGTGAAGTGGAAATGTCTAGAAGCAACAACGGTTTAGCCGCGAAGTGGTAGGCCACACAAGCTCACAAAAACAGGACCGCCAAGTGCTGAAGTGCGTAACGTGGAAAAATCATCTGTCCTCACTTACAAAACTCACAAACTGCCTCTGGAAGCAACGTCAGCACAATAACTGTTTGTCGGGAGCTTAAAGAAATGGGTTTCCATGGCCGATTAGCCACACACAAGCCTAAGATCACCATGTGTAATACCAAGTAGCGGCTGGAGTGGTGTAAAGCTCGCCGCCATTGGACTCTGGAGCAGTGGAAACGCGTTCTCTGGGAGTGATGAATCACGCTTCATAATCTGGGTTTGGCAAATTGCAGGAGAGCGCTACCTGCACCAATGCATAGTGCCAACTGTGAAGTTTGGTGGAGGAGGAAAAATGGTCTGGGGCTGTTTTTCCATGGTTTGGTCTGGTGGGGGGCGGGGGCTGAGAATGATTTCCGTCTGTAATAAAGCCGTTTTGCAGGGGAAAACTAATTTTGATTGGCTGGGCATGGACTACATGAATCCTACCTTTGAAGCACATCTTATGAGTAGCAGACCATTTTCCTTTCTTCCTGGGCCAATGAAATTAGCCTAGACCTACTGTCAAGTTACCAGGTTGTTAGCTAGCTAGGTAAGATGACTGAACAATGTTGTTTGTTATCAAACCAATAATTATCAAACCAGGATTAGTTTAAAAACAGCCCTCTGGGCCTCCCGGGTGGCGCAGTGGTCTAGGGCACTGCATCGCAGTGCTAACTGCGCCACCAGAGTCTCTGGGTTCGCCCCCAGGCTCTGTCGCAGCCGGCCGCGACCGGGAGGTCCGTGGGGCGACGCACAATTGGGCTAGCGTCGTCCGGGATAGGGAGGGTTTGGCCGGAGGGATTTCCTTGTCTCATCGCGCTCCAGCGACTTCTGTGGCGGGCTGGGTGCAGTGCGTGCTAACCAAGGGGGCCAGGTGCACGGTGTTTCCTCCGACACATTGGTGTGGCTGGCTTCCGGGTTGGAGGCGCGCTGTGTTAAAGAAGCAGTGCGGCTTGGTTGGGTTGTGCCTCGGAGGACGCATGGCTTTCGACCTTCGTCTCTCCCGAGCCCGTACGGGAGTTGTAGCGATGAGACAAGATAGTAATTACTAGCGATTGGATACCACGAAAATTGGGGAGAAAAGGGGAGAAAAAAATTATTAAAAAATAAAAAATAAAAAAAACAGCCCTCAACATGGTTTGTGAAATTATATAAAATGCGTGCGAATCCTGACAGGGGGAAAAATAATTGTAAAAAATGTTACTTATATTCCCTTTGCCTGTTTTCAGAATTTCTACCAGGTTTGTGTTTTGGGAGATGGATTTGCCTGACCTGTGCATTGACACCTGTCATGTCTCTGACTTATCATTAAAAGTGAAGACTTATTATCCAATCAATACTCTGTAATTGTTATTACGCGATTAAATGAATCATGTCAATTTAATTAACTAGGAAGTCGGGGCACGACAGAAAATTTGGGTTTACAGAGTCATAATATTCTGAATATAACTCTTCAGATATTTTAATATCTGATTAATTAGTCTTCTATTAATTAATTATTACCTTCCGCCAGTCTCATCTGAACGTCGTAAAATTCTTGGTTATCTGCACAAACCCAGACTCTACTATGAATCATCCATACACAAATTGGCTCAATTATTTATTTACTAACCAAATAAACAATTACAGTATATATAATACATAATAACATTATACACTAAATACCGTCCCTAGTGGACTAAACAAAAACAATTTGGTTATAACACAATAGATTCAGAGAGAAGAAAAGGGGGTTTTGGAAGATAGACTAAGGAACATGGGTCTCTATCGGACCTGGGAAACTATTCTCACATAAATACATATGCCGCTAACAAACGCTCATTCAGAAAAGCAATGCATTGTATTTACGTGAAGCTGGCTTCGATAGTTGAGCTGATGATGTGAGGCTCTGGTTTGCACAGTCGATGTCGCCATCGTCCTTTGTAGATTCTTCCGGGTCGTCATGTGAGAGGTTCACGTGGTCTGAGAGGTTCATCTCACTCTGGAGATTCTTCCTCGTTGGTTAGTGTTCTCGTACTAGATTTGCGCATATGTTCAGCTGCAGTCTGATATATGCTAGTTTAGTATGCACTTCTTTAGGTGATCAATAGTTCAGAGTTCAGACCATTTGACGTGTGGAGCAAGCTCTCACGTTTCCTGGCCTGTATAGTTGAAATTAGCCCTTTTCAACGTGGACAAGTCCTCCCGATATTTGGAACTGAGTTAACTTTGTCACGGAGGCTTTTATTCAAGAGCGGAAAAGAGTTTGGTTCACAATTTCCAACCAATGTCTATTCACTTAGGCATGGCTACTGACTTAGTTACATTTTACATGGGAGGCCAATTCTCATTTTAAAATGGTCATTTCGCAAATAGTTTCATCTTTACTCGTTCATTTTATACAAGAATTCGATGCAAGCCTCATAACTGAGGAACCTGTATACCAAAACTCTGTTTAATGTGATGTATTGTCTTTCATGAGGTCACAAACATGAAACAAAACGGACCGGGTCGAAGCTGGCTTCTCCACCGACCGTTTACACATTCTCCAAAAAAATAATATTGTTCAATTCTCAAATTCTGGGATGTAGTAGAATTTGGCGTGAGAGTTCCTTTGTTCTACTGTGACCCTCTCTATCCCATACGGCATGGTCAAGGAGACAAGTGCCTCTGCAAGGAATTTACGGTGGTTGTGAAGTCATAAAATCTGCCCCCCCTCCTAACAGGAGATGGGGGGGGGGGGGGGGGGGGGTTGTTCACATCTCTGCTAGCCAATTCACTGAAAGGCGTAGCGCATGACACACCTCTCCACTAGATGGAGTGATGAACTTGTTGGTGATATAGGGTGATGTGTTCAAGGGGCCACAGAGTGTACTGCCTGCCAAACCTCACTGCTGATTGGTCAGTTCAGTGAAGCCAGATCCTAATCTCTGCTTCTGGCTGTTGGAGAGGGGTAATTGAGTGAGCTGGGGCCCTTTCATGGCACTGCCTCTGGGAGCCTGTCAGCTTTCTGCCTGTGACATGAGAGAGAGCGAGTGAGCGCCTAACTGTAAGATATTTTAAGTGCTATAAACATATGTGACCAGATTCAGGAAACTTGGTGTATGTCGCAAATCACTACTTCACAGGAGAGCTGTTTGAACCCCAATTTTCTTTATTTGTAAAAATGTGTTTTTTGGCAGATATGCGCCTTCTCGAACATGTGAACTTTCATGTGCCTTAATATCAAACTTGTATGCCTTCTGTAAATACGAATAAAGTTGGTAAATTACGAGCCTAGTTGGTTTAGCCACAGAAAAAGCGAGCAACCTTCCCGCTAGTCATGATTGGATGAGATAATGAGTGGGCTGGACATGCCGAGAGATGAGCTTGTATTGGTCTGCCATATAGCACGTGTCTGTGTATTGGAGCTGGTCAGTATGTCTAGGTAACGTGTCAAACGCAGCTTCTTTTTTATGTATGTATTGCTTGGTAAAACTGCATAAACCTAATGTCAAGTTAAAGTGTACTGTTAGCTAGCTAACGTTAGCTGGCTGGCTCGCTAGCTAACATTTGGTGTATGATCTTATTCTTCGTATCTCAGACACATTTGCTTGACTAGTTACATTCATAGAACTTGGTTGGTTAGCTACCTGCAGGTTCATGCAGGGTAGTAACGTCATGAGTTGTGATTATGGTCTATTGTTTAGCTAGCTAGCTATATGTCTTAACAAAAGACTCCACTCCAAGTATTTTCATTTCAAGTTATTGTACTGTTAGCTAGCTAGCTAACGTTAGCTGGTTGGCTCACTAACTAATGTTACATCATGCGTTGGGATTCATTGTTTACCTAGCTAGCTATATTTCTTAACAAAAGACTCATCTTAGGGTGCCAGAGTGCAGAATAACTGATTCATTTTTGAACGCTCAACACTCCGGTTGAATATGTCCGGTGTCAGTAAACATCGGCAACAAAGCGTAATTTATTTGTTCCCAGCAGCACTGTTACGGTCACCAACACTCTGGATAACATGAATACTACCTAAACAGCTCTGCTAGAGGGAGTAAAATGGTCAGAGTGGGGTGTTCTCTTATTACATGTCTGGAAGTAGCTAGCCAATGTTAGCTTGGGTGCTTGACTAGTGAGGTCAGAGCTTTCGGAACAACCCTACTTATTCGCCAGAGCGTCCAGTGTGTGCTCTGAACACGACACGCTCTGAATTTACTAACGGACAATCTGACAGCACAGTTGCAGTCACCAACGCTCTGGATGACAAAGCAGCCTAACCAGCTCTGCTAGGGCGAATGATGTTCAGTGAGCTGTTCACTCTCTTTTAGATGTCTGCAAGTAGCTGGCAAGTTAGTACAGAACGCACGGATCAACCCTTAAAGAGATGGGTGAGGCTAAGGCTTAAGAGGGTGTGAACAACGCTGAATGATTGTAGACAAAGAAGGGCTCTCCAATAGTAGTGCCAAAACATTGAAAGGACTGTTTTCTCAAAAGTGAGTTCACAAGTTGATCAACATTCAAAGCATAATTACTTTCCCATTGTTTCCTCAGATGCAGTGTATGATACACCATTTTGTAGCTCTGAGTCTCTACTTTTATCCAATGTAAAAAAAAATATTAAAAAAATAAGAAATTAAAATGTTGCATATTTGAAGAGGTTTTTGACCATACAGGGACCTAATCTCAAACACTTAAGAAAACATGCAAAATATGTCTATAATAAAAAATGTGATTTTATTTGTTTTTTGTGATGGCGCCAGAGGAGAGGGCTGCCGTCTTATTGGCTCTTAACCAACCATGCTATTTAGTTAGTTTTTTTCGCGTTGTTCCCAACTTGTTTTGTACATAATGTTGCTGCTACAGTGTCTTATGACCGAAAAGAGCTTCTGGACATCAGAACTACGATTGCTCACCTTGAACTGAACGAAGAGTTCTTCTTCAATGAGTCGGACGGGAGGGATATACTACAGACCCCTGATCAGGCCCAGATCCCTGGCATTCACTGGAGAAGGAAACTGAGATTACGCAGAAAGAGATCAGGGTGCCTTGTGAGGATCAAGTGACAAGTGGCTAATCTGCCCTTGCCTTCCGTCCTGCTAGTTAACGTTCCATCCCTGGAAAATAAATGGGACGAACTGAAAGCAGGTTTATCCAAAAATCTAAATCTAGAATCGGCTTCCAATTCGCAACAAAGCCTCCTTCACTCATTCTGACAAACATACCCTCGTAAAACTGACCATCCTACCGATCCTCAACTTCGGCGATGTCATTTACAAAATTTCCAACACTCCTCAGCAAACTGGATGCAGTCTATCACAGTGCCATCCGTTTTGTCACCAAACCCCCATATACTACCCACCACTGCGACCTGTACGCTCTCGTTGGCTGGCCCTCGCTTCCTACTTGTCACCAAACCCACTGGCTCCAGGTCATCTACAAGTCTCTGCTAGGTAAAGCCCCGCGTTCTCTCAGCTCGCTGGTCACCATAGCAGAACCCACCCGTAGCACGCGCTCCAGCAGGTATATCTCACTAGTCACCCCCAAAGCCAATTCCTCGTTTGGCCACCTTTCCTTCCAGTTCTCTGCTGCCAATGACTGGAACAAACTGCAAATATCACTGAAGCTGGAGACTCATATCTCCCTCACTAGCTTAGAGCACCAGCTGTCAGAGCAGCTCACAGATCACTGCACCTGTACATAGCCCATCCAACTACCTCATCCCCATACTGTATTTATCTTGCTCCTTTGCACCCCAGTATCTCTACTTGCACATTCATCTTCTGCACATCCATCACTCCAGTATCTAATTGGTATATTGTAATTACTTCACCACCACGGCCCATTTATTGCCTTACCGTCCTTATCTCACCTCATTTGCACACACTGTATATAGTCAATAATACAGTTGAAGAAAATCTATGTCATGTTAATTCCATGTGTAACTCTGTGTTTTTGTATGTGTCGAACTGCTTTGCTTTATTCTTGGCCAGGTCGCAGTTGTAAATGAGAACTTGTTCTCAACTAGCCTACCTGGTTAAATAAATGAAATAAAAATAAACATACCCTAACCAGAAATCATGCATTACAGGCCACATTCGCACTGAGCTAAAGGATAGAGCTGCCGCTTTTAAGGAGCGGGACTCTAACCCGGCAGCTTATAAGAAATCCTGCTATATCCGCCAACAAACCATCAGCTATTGTTCGGTTGAAATATTATCGATTGTTTAGGCTAAAAACAACCTGAGGATTGATTATAAACATTGTTTGACATGTTTCTACAAACTTTACGGATACTATTTGGAAGTTGGACCAACTGGCAAGTGTCTTCACTGACATTTTCAGCCTCTCCCTGTCGGAGTCTGTAATACCAACATATTTCAAGCAGACCACCATAGTCTCTGTGCCCAAGAACACCAAGGTAACTTGCCTAAATGACTACCGACCCATAGCACTCACGTCTGCAGCCATGAAGTGCATTGAAAGGTTGGTCATGGCTCACATCAACACCATTATCCCAGAAACCCTAGACCCACTCCAATTTGCATACCGCCCCAACAGAACTACAGATGATGCAATCTCTATTGTACTCCACACTCCCTTTCCCACCTGGACAAAAGGAACACCTACATGAGAATTCATTGACTACAGCTCAGTGTTCAACACCATAGTGCCCTCAAAGCTCATCCCTAAGCAAAGGACCCTGGGATTAAACACCTCCCTCTGCAACTGGATCCTGGACTTCCTGACGGGCCGCCCCCAGGTGGTAAGGGTAGGTAACAACACATTGTCACACTGATCCTCAACACGGGGGCCCCTCGGGGGTGCGTGCTCAGTCCCCTCCTGTACTCCGTGTTCACTCATGACTGCACTGGCAGGCACGACTCAAACACCATCATTAAGTTTGTTGATGACAACAATGGTAGGCCTGATCACCGACAACGATGAGACAGCCTATATGGAGGAGGTCAGAGACCTGACTGTGTTGTGCAAGGACAACAACCTCTCCCTCAACATGATCAAGACAAAGGAGATGATTGTGGACTACAGGAAAAGGAGGACTGAGCACGCCCCCATTCTCATCGACGGGGCTGTTGTGGAGCAGGTTGAGAGCTTCAAGTTCCTTGATGTCCACAAACTAACATGGTCCAAGCACACCAAGACAGTTGTGAAGAGGGCACGACAAAACCCTTACCCCCTAAGGAGACTGAAAAGATTTGGCACGGGTCCTCAGACCCTCAAAAGGTTTTACAGCTGCCCCATCGAGAGCATCCTGACGGGTTGCATCACTGCCTGGTATGGCAACTGCTCTGCCTCCGACCGCAAGGCACTACAGAGGGTAGTGCGTACGGCCCATCACATGGGTCAAGCTTCCTGCCATCCAGGACCTCTATACCAGGCGGTGTCAGAGGAAGGCCCTAAAAATTGTCAAAGACTCCAGCCACCCTAGTCATAGCTACTGCACAGCAGCTACTGCACACAGCGGTACCGGAGCGCCACGTCTAGGTCCAAGAGGCTCCTAAATAGCAGCTTCTACCCCCAAGCCATAAGACTCCTGAACAGCTAATCAAATGGCTACCTAGACTATTTGCATTGCAAACCCCCCCCCCCCCCGGAAAGCTGCTGTTACTCTCTGTTATTATCTATGCATAGTCACTTTAATAACTCTACCTACATGTACATATTACCTCAATTACCTCGACACCGGTTCTCCCGCACATTGACTCTGTACCGGTACCCCCTGTATATAGCATCGCTATTGTTATTTACTGCTGCTCTTCAATGATTTGTTATTCTTATCGCCTACTTTTTTTTAGGTATTTTCTTAACTGCATTGTTGGTTAGGGGCTTGTAAATAATCATTTCACTGTAATGTCTACACCTGTTGTATTCCGTGCATGTGACAAAAAACATTTGATAAATGCTAGCTGATAAGTTATATGCATGAAAATAAAGACTTCAAAATGTGACATTTGAGAGATCTTTTGGACACTAGGGGACGCCTAGATATTGTTATGGATAAAAGACTAACAAAAAGAATGAGCTGGCACACACCCAGAGAAAATTATTTAGCCTAGAGGTGCTGACTAACGGCGAATGAACTGTAAGCTACAAATGTAAAAAATTAAGTTGCACACTCATATATATTTCACACTATCGTTCAAACGTTTGGGGTGACTTAGAAATGTCACTGTTTTTGAAAGAAAAGCACATTCTTTGTCCAATAAAATAACACCAAATTGATCAGAAATACAGTGTAGACATTGTTAATGTTGTAAATGACTATTGTAGCTGGAAACAGGCTGATTTTTAATGGAATATACATAGGCGTACAGAGGCCCATTATCAGCAACCATCACTCCTGTGTTCCAATGGCACGCTGTGTTCGCTAATCCAAGTTTATCATTTTAAAAGGCTAATTGATCACTAGAAAAGCCTTTTGCAATTACGTTAGCACAGCTGAAAACTGTTGTGCTAATTAAAGGACTTCTTTAGACTAGTTGAGTATATGGAGAATCTGGTGTGTTCTTAAATTCAATGAGGAGTGCCAGAGTGCGCTCGTAAATTTAGAGCTTGTTGTCAGATTGTCCATTTGTAAATTCAGTTCACTCTCGGAGCGCACACTGGACACACCGGCCGAGGAGTAGAGGTAATTTGAACGTTCTGACCTTAGTGGCAGTCAAGCACCCAAGCTAACGTTGGCTAGCTACTTCAAGACAAATGAGACCACTGACAATTTTACCTGCACTTGCAGAGCTGGTTAGGCAGTTGTCATGTTATCCATAGCGTTGGTGACTAACTGTGATGCTGGCAACAACTTAATTACGCTTTTTTGCCGACGTTTCCTAAAAGCAGCCATATTCAAACGGGCGTTGAGCGCTCATAAATGCATAAATGCTCTGGTACACTCAGACGAGAGTGCTCTGAAATCGGAGTAGATAGCCAGACTGAATTTATGAAAGCGCCCGAATGTCCATTGAGAACGCACAAGGACTATACCATTTAGCTAAGCTAAGAATGACGGGAATAATCAGGTCAATAAACGTTGGGTAGTTAGATAGCATATAGTTAATATACTGGCAAGTTTGATGTATAAGTAGCCAACTAACGTTAGGTAACTAGCTAACATACCGGTATATACTGCTGTAATGATATGCTATGTGGTTCTTAAGGACAGTGTATCTAACAAATTGTCAGCCAACATAACGTGTAAGGTAACTTATTTGAAAAGTCATTACTTTATTACATTGCTCAACATGTTCTTAACATTTGTCATAATTAGTTAAAGCTATGAATTTGTAGCAGCTAATGGGGATCCTACAAACACAAAACTAACCCTAATGTCAACACACACACACAGGCACCTCAAAGAATGCAAAGACTATCATTAGGCAAAATGGCAGACAGAGACGAGTCACTACAATACAGACCCCTCAGCTGTTCAATAAGTTAGTGACATCTTTATTTGGTTGATTGTGACGTTAATTCATATGGGGTGTTTGTTGTTTTGTAAACTCCTCTTCAAAACAGGACATCTGGGAGAGAGCGAGAGAGGCCCGAGGGAGGAATGTGGTTACACGTGTTGGTGTGACAGACACAAGCATCACCCAGTCATAAGGATCTGTTGTCAGCAGCGTGAAGGAAAGTAGTGTTTATGTTCAGGCAGAGAGAGACGGTTCTTAAATTAACCAGTGTGTGTACATAGAACGGAAAACACACTGACACCTTCACAGTAACAGCAGGTAGTAGGCTAGTGAGAACAAGACTAAGATAGACACCTGCTACAGTTTACTGACTCAACTAGCAACCTTCACGTCTCTGATGGGCCCAAGTAGCCTCCAGCACCTTTCTGTCCAACTAGCCTAACTATGACCTTGATCTGAGTTTAACAATAATTTAGATTTAATCTTTGACAGAAACATGCAACAAACGATGACAATGCAATTGGATACGCTGTCTTCTAAGAAATACACTTTGTTTTTTTAAAGGTCAACGTGCTCATGATACAATTGAATAGAAATGCACATTTCCTGAGGCTTGGCCTAGATCCAGAGACTGAAATAATTAGCACCAGATTCAGAAGCTGAACGCTGTTCCAAAGTCTCAATCCTTTCTGCTCCTTTATCGAGTCATGTTCTGCCCCTTGTCTCTGTGTGCAGTTTGTGTGTAAAGCATGCCTCCTGCTGCAGGAGTAAACTTGTTTGCCGTGTTTATCTTCCACTGCTGGCACAAAATGTTCTGTGCCAAAATGGAGGCCAGTTTCCTGACCTTGTAGGGCAAGGCTCTCCAACCCTGTTCCTGGAGATCAACTGTCCTGTAGGTTCACACTAGTGGTCGATTTCAAGTTACTACAAATCGGTAATCAGCCTTTTTGGATGCCGATTACGGCCAATTACATTGCAATCCACGAGGAGACTGCGTGGCAGGCTGACCACCTGTTACACGAGTTGCAATCCACGAGGAGACTGCGTGGCAGGCTGACCACCTGTTACACGAGTTGCAATCCACGAGGAGACTGCGTGGCAGGCTGACCACCTGTTACACGAGTTGCAATCCATGAGGAGACTGCGTGGCAGGCTGACCACCTGTTACACGAGTTGCAATCCATGAGGAGACTGCGTGGCAGGCTGACCACCTGTTACGCGAGTTGCAATCCATGAGGAGACTGCGTGGCAGGCTGACCACCTGTTACACGAGTTGCAATCCACGAGGAGACTGCGTGGCAGGCTGACCACCTGTTACACGAGTTGCAATCCACGAGGAGACTGCGTGGCAGGCTGACCACCTGTTACACGAGTTGCAATCCACGAGGAGACTGTGTGGCAGGTTGACCACCTGTTACGCGAGTTGCAATCCACGAGGAGACTGCGTGGCAGGCTGACCACTTGTTACGCAGGCTGACCACCTGTTACACGAGTTGCAATCCACGAGGAGACTGCGTGGCAGGCTGACCACCTGTTACACGAGTTGCAATCCACGAGGAGACTGCGTGGCAGGCTGACCACCTGTTACACGAGTTGCAATCCACGAGGAGACTGCGTGGCAGGCTGACCACCTGTTACGCGAGTTGCAATCCACGAGGAGACTGCGTGGCAGGCTGACCACCTGTTACGCGAGTTGCAATCCACGAGGAGACTGCGTGGCAGGCTGACCACCTGTTACGCGAGTGCAGCGTCAAAAGGATCTTGTGGCTGTAAGGAGCCAAGGTAAGTTGCTAGCTGGCATTAAAGTTATCATAAAAAACAATCAATCTTCACATAATCACTAGTTAACTACACATGGTTGATGATATTACTAGGTTAACTAGCTTGTCCCGAGTAGCATATAATCGATGTGGTGCCTGTTCATTTATCATCGAATCACAGCCTACTTCAACTTCGCCAAACGGGTGATGATTTAACAAAAGCGCATTTGCGGGAAAAAAACAACCGTTTCACAAATGTACCTAACCATAAACATCATTAGTTCAAAGAAATTCATGTTAGAAGGCAATAATAACTTAGGAAACTGTGTCACTTCTCTTGCGTTCAGTGCAAGCAGAGTCAGGGTATATGCAACAGTTTGGGCCGCCTGGCTCGTTGCGAACTGTGTGAAGACCGTAATTAATTTGCCGAATTTTACATAATTATGACATAACATTGAAGGTTGTGCAATGTAACAGCAATATTTAGACTTAGTGTTGCCACCTGTTCGATAAAATACGGAACGGTTCTTTATTTCACTGAAAGAATAAACATTTTGTTTTCAACGTGATACTTTCCGGACCATATTAATGACCAACGGCTCGTATTACTGCGTTTATTAGACTATTAGACTAGACTATGATTTGATAGACTATGATTTGATAGACTATGATTTGATAGACTATGATTTGATATTTGATAGAGCAGTCTGCCTACCACCGCTCAGTCAGCAACAGGCTCGTAAGCATTCATTCAAACAGCACTTTACTGCGTTTTGCCAGCTGCTTTTAGCAATGCTTGAAGCACAGCGCTGTTTATCACTTTAAGCCTATCAATTTGCCTGGCAATACTAAAGTGCCTATAAGAACATCAAATAGTCAAAGCTATATGATATACAACTGGCATAGAGAGAAATAGTCGACACGTCATAATTCCTATAATATCTACAACCTAAAACTTCTTAACTGGGAATATTGAACCACCAGCTTTCATATGTTCTCATGTTCTGAGCTAGGAACTTAAACAGTAGCTTTTTTTGACATGGCACATATTGCACTTTCACTTTCTTCTCCAACACTGTGTTTTTGCATTATTTAAACCAAATTGAACATGTTTCATTATTTATTTGAGACTAAATAGATTTTATTTATGTATTATATTAAGTTCAGATAAAAGTGATCATTATTCATTCAAGTATTGTTGTAATTGTCATTATTACAAATATATATATAAAATTGTCCAATTAATCGGTATCGGCTTTTTTTGGTCCTCAAATAATCGGACTCGGCGTTGAAAAATCATAAATCTCTCAACCTCTAGTTCACACTCCAGTGTTAATGCTAAATTGTAATTACTTCGCCACTACGACCTATTTATTGCCTTACCTCCCTAATCTTACATCATTTGCACACACTGTATATAGACTTTTTCTATTGTGTTATTGACTGTACGTTTGTTTATTCAATGTGTAACTGTGTTGTTGTTTTTGTCGCACTGCTTTGCTTTATCTTGGCCAGGTCACAGTTGTAAATGAGATCTTGTTCTCAACTGGCCTACCTGGTTAAGTAAAGTTGAAATAAAAAACAAACAAACACTCCAACCTAGCACACCCGATTCCAATAATTAGCTGGTTGATAAGCTGAATCGGATTAGTTACAACCGGGGTTGGAGTGAAAACCTACAGGAGGAAAACCTATTGGAGTGCGTTGCTGTAGTGTACAGTATATGGATGAGTGACTGGGACACACCCTGGTCCTGGGGCTGTGTGAGAGCAGAGAGCCCATGAAGCCAGGAACGGGACAAACCACATTTCCTGCACTTCCAGAAAGAACGCTAAGTCCACACAAACCATAAGTCACACTCATCAGAATACTAACTAGCTACACACAGACTTGGTGCAAGCAAAATAGATCATTTGCTGAATGATGCCATATGCTACAGCCATTCTGTCCTTTGCAGCATGGTCAGATACTGACAAATGCATGAACAAGCCGCAAGGCTGTGTGTGAAAGGCTAAACAGAGAGTAAGGGGACAACTGTGTGCATGTGACCATATTGATCTGGTGATTGACTGACCATCACATATTGGCACAGAGTCAATTATTCTTACTACATACACAGAGAGGGGAAGAGAGGGGTAAATTGAGGGAGCATAGAGGGAGAGGTTTCACTGTAATAGTGAAGGTGTAAACTTGGCAGTAGAAAACCTAAACAGTATATTTGACCTCTCAGCTTCCCTAGCAAATCTAAACATTTTAAGCAGACAACCTAAGAAAATTAACAACAATGACAAATGGTTTGATGAAGAATGCAAAAACCTAAGAAAGAAATTGAGAAACCTATCCAACCAAAAACAGAGACCCAGAAAACCTGAGCCTACGCCTTCACTATGGTGAATCACTAAAACAATACAGAAAACCTGAGCCTACGCCTTCACTATGGTGAATCACTAAAACAATACAGAAAACCTGAGTCTACGCCTTCACTATAACAATACATTACAGAAAAAGAAGGAACAGCACATCAGAAATCAGCTCAATGTAATTGAAGAATCCATAGAATCTAACCACTTCTGGGAAAATTGGAAAACTCTAAACTAACAACAAAGAGTTATCCAAAACGGAGATGTAGGGATATAAACCACTTCTCTAATCTTTTTGGCTCTATAACAAAGAACAAACAGCAAAAACATATACATGATCAAATACAAATCAACTATTAAAGACAACAAGAACCCATTTGATTCTCCAATTACAGTGAATGAACTACAGGACAAAATACCACATTTCTTTCCAAAGGGCCGGGGGATGAGACAGCGATGCAGCTTAAGCCCCACCCTCTTCAACATGTACATCAAGGAATTGGCGAGGGCACTAGAACAGTGTGCAGCACCCGGCCTCACCCTACTAGAATCTGAAGTCAAATGTCTACTGTTTGCTGATCTGGTGCTTCTGTCCCCAACCAAGGAGGGCCTACAGCAGTACCTAGATCTTCTGCACAGATTCAGTCAGACCTGGGCCCTGACAGTAAACCTCAGTAAGACAAAAATAAAGGTGTTCCAAAAAAGGTCCAGTTGCCAGGACCACGAATACAAATTCCATCTAGACACCATTGCCTTAGAGCACACAAAAAATGATACATACCTCGGCCTAAACATCAGCGCCCCAGATAACTTCCACAAAGCTGTGAACGATGTGAGAGACAAGGCAAGAAGGGCCTTCTATGCCATCAAAAGGAACATAACATTTGACATACCAATTAGGATCTGGCTAAAAATACTTGAATCAGTTATAGAACCCATTGCCCTTTATGGTTGTGAGGTCTGGGGTCCCGCTCACCAACCAAGAATTCACAAATAATGCATGCAGAACAGATTTATGCAGATACCCGCTAATTATCTACAAATTCTACCACCACCTAAAAAGGAAGCAATTCCCAAACCTTACATAACTAATCAATCACATACAAAGGAATGAACCTGGAGAAGAGCCCCCTAAGCTGTTGTCTGTGCCCTGTTTTGTGCTGCTACCATGTTTTGTTGCTACCATGTTGTCATGTTGTGTTGCTGCTCTGCTAAGTTGTGGTCTTAAGTCTCTTCATGTAGTGTTGTCACTCTTGTCGTGATCAAATCAAAGTTTGTCACGTGCCGAATACAACCTTACAGTGAAATGCTTACTTACAGGCTCCAACCAATAGTGCAAAAAAGGTATTAGATGAACAATAGGTAAGTAAAGAAATAAAAAAACAACAGTAGAAAGACATTGAAAAACAGTAGCTTGGCTACATACAGTAGCGAGGCTATATACAGGCACCGGTTAGTCAGGCTGATTGAGGTAGTATATACATGTAGATATGGTTAAAGTGACTATGCATATATGATGAACAGAGTAGCAGTAGCGTAAAGAGGGGTTGGCGGGTGGTGGGCGGGACACAATGAAGAAGCAGCCCGGTTAGCCAATGTGCGGGAGCACTGGTTGGTCGGCCCAATTGAGGTAGTATGTACATATGTACATGAATGTACAGTTAAAGTGACTATGCATGTGTTGTCCTATATTTTTATTTGATGTATTTGTTATTTTAATCCCAGACCCCAACCCCGCAGGAGACCTTTTGGTAGGCCGTCATTGTAAATAAGATTTTTTTCTTAACTGACTTGTCTAGTTAAATAAAAGTTAAATAAATACAAAAAAAAATAAAAAAAATACCAGTGTGCAATCACAGCAGCAAGATGTGACCTGTTGCCACAAGAAAAGGGCAACCAGTGAAGAACAAACACCATTGTAAATACAACCTATATTTCTGTTTATTTATTTCCCCTTGAGTACTATTTGCACATCATTACAACACTGTACATACACATGACATTTGTAATGTTGTTATTTTTTGGGAACTTTTGTGAGTGTAATGTTTACTGTACATTTTTTATTGTTTATTTAACTTTTGTTTATTATCCATTTCACTTGCTTTGGCAATGTTAACATATGTTTGCCATGCCAATTAAGTCCCTTGAACTGAATTGAGATGGAAGGAAGACAGACGGAGATGACAGAGTGAGAGAGGTGGGCAAAAGACAACGCATGGAACATTTAATGTAAACACAGGGACTCAATTATCTTTTTTGTGTGACCCAGATCTATTCTAAAGCCTCAGTAGACAAGCCTCCCTTGAACAGTGAAGGCTGCCCAGTCATTTAGGACAGTTTTACAGTTAACTGCTATTGGACATGGAAATCCACTGCAAACGTTTGAAATGCAAATTACGAGAATCAAGATAACCAATTCAATAGCTACAAAAAGTTAGCTCTGATGTTATGTAAATTAAAACTCTTCTTGATAGAATCAAATCTCCATAAAATACACCACATGTATAGCTTTTAGTTTAGTCCCTACATGTGGTTTATGGTCAATATATACCAATTATTCTACCTACCAGTTTCGACCATAACATGCAGCGGCACGCTTGAAAGGCACAGAAAACTTGGTGGGTAGAGAACATCAGGTACCTAACTAGCATGCTAATTAGCTGATAGCTACTGTAGCACAGAGTGCCGTTAACTGACAAACTAGCTGGCAAAATATAACATTAGAACATATTTGAATGTTCATTAAATAAGATTTCGGCAAAAGTTAAACGGTTGCTTACCCTGATTTTCTCCAAGGGGGTGAATCGTAACTCGTGAACGAAAGGATTTCTGAAAGGGGTTGGCAAATCCGACCCATCTCTAATCTCTAAGGAAGAATGCTGCTCATCTGGCAACTTCATAACTGAAAACAAATAAACTAACACTTCAGTTCGCAACGGTTTTTCTATTCCACAATAAACAGGCAATGCTTCTTTGAAACTGACTTTCTAGGCTAGCTACACATGTACTGATGGCACTGATAAGTATGCTCGAGAAACATCAGGGCGGGGAAGGGAGGATGGCTAATTTCAATGTACTGGGACTGCGCATGCGTAGTAGCAATCCATACACTGACCACTTTGGAAGGTGTTGGATCTTTTTTACAGTGGTGCCAGAATTTCAGCACACATGCCACACACACACGAGTCACGACACACACAGGGACAACTGATGTGAGTTTTGTGGGACATGACTTCTTTTCCTGGAATGTGTCTTTGAGATGTGCCAGATACCTTTGAGTGCGTATGAGTGTGAAGATGTAGTGCTTGCACTCTCACTTGACCCACCTGTCAATTTGTTACTCAGTTTGACGTCTTTGGGTCTCTCTTGTTTACCTTAATATATAAAAACTTTATGTAGCTGTAGGTGACAATAATCCAGAAAATAGCTCAACATTATTGTTCATTCAGGCTGGATGTCATAATCATTTAGAATTGTTTTCTTTGAAAGTTGTAGCTCTATCTGACAGGAGAGGCCCTGTCAGAGAAATGGCAGCAGGATCATCAGTTAAAGAATAAGTATTATTCTTCATGTGGCTTCCAGCAGACTAGATGGTGTGTTGCGTATTGTTGCCTTTCGCAGGTCGGAGTGCGGATTGCAAATTTTGGTCACCCCCCCCCCCCCCCCCCAAAAAAAAAGGGAAAAGGGGAATGGGAAAAACTTATATTGCACCACCATCTAACCCTGCACTTATACACTATCCCCCAAAACCCCCGCCCCCTTATACACTACTTGGGCCCTAAATGATCCTACACCAGGCTGTTGGCCTGGGAGAATGGAACCCCTTCTCTCAAAACTTCCTGTAGATCTTCTGCACTTAAATCTCTCACACCCAAATAGTTCTCTGCTGCTGCAACTACCACATCTATCTTCTGTGATTTCCGCTCTATCAGTCAGTGTAGGTGATCACCATGGCAAGAAACTCAAGAAATCCAACCTTACTAAAACTCATCCTCTCTGGCTCTCTCTCTTCAGGCCTACTCACTATGGGCCTCCCAGTTGACTCGTTCACCCTCGGGCTATCCCAGTGGTGTAAAGTACTTAAGTAAAAATACTTTAAAGTACTACTTAAGTAGTTTTTTGTGGGTATATGTACTTTACTTTACTATTTCTATTTTTGACAACTTTTACTCGTACTTCATGTACTTTTTACTATTTTCCCTGACACCCAAAAGTACTCGTTACATTTTGAATGCCTAACAGGAAAGAACATTTTCAAAATCGTAACACTTATCAAGATAACATCCCTGGTCATCCCTACTGCCTCTGATCTGGCGGACTCACTCAAAACAAGTGCTTTGTTTGTAAGGACATTTCAATTATTATTACCTTTTACTTTTACTTTTGATACTTATATACGTATATTTTAGCAACTACATTTACTTTTGATACTTAAGTATAATTAATACCAAATCATTTTAGACTTACTCAAGTAGTATTTTACTGGGTGACTTTCACTTTTACTTGAGTCATTTTCTATTAAGGTATCTTTACTTTCACTCAAGTATGAACATTTTGTACTTTTTCCACAACTGGGATATCCTCTACTCTCTTCACTGCCTCAGCATAGGAAACTTTCTGCCCCATTTCTCACATTGTGGGATCTCCCTTCTACACACTGCAACATGTCCAAATCCTTGGCACTTAATGCACCGAAGCGGGTTATAAACATAGACCCTCACAGAATAGCAAATATAACCTAACCTGACATTATCAGGTAGAAACTCTGTGTCAAAGCTCAACAAGACAAACAGGGTTTTCTCTGTCTCGCCTTTGCCACCGGGTCTACGTCTCACCAAACGGCGGGCATCACAAACACTTGGTATATTCCTTTTTATTTGATCCAGCTCTACACTCAACGCTACCCCACTGATCACTCATTTTAGCGGCGCCCTGCTCCGGAGAGCAAAGCACGCCACAGGTTGAGCACTGAACCACATGACTCGAAGCACCTAATACAAAAAAATAATAATAATTAAATCACTTCTCGAATGTTTAACAGGTATAATCATTCCCAGTTTGTCCTTTACTCAGCCCGACACAATGTTTGGGTAGGACAAAAAGCAGTAATCTCACTCCTACCGGTCCAAATTAATCTCTGGTAGGATTCTCAGGGCAAATATTGGAAGTCTCCACTACACCAGTCGTCGCACTTCATCCAGGACTGGCTCAACCAGTGTTCACCACCGCCGTCTGACTCCATTTCGAGATCATCAAGGTTCTCAAGAGAGCATGAAGACCTATAAGTAAGATGACTTGGTTTGTAATCAGGAGACGTAGGTATGTGCACCTCGAACAAAGATTTATACTCAGGAGATGAATCTCTAATCTTAAGAGTGCCATTCTTACGCTTTCGTGTCATCACTTCCTATCTGACTTCTCGTTAGCTAGCAATCCTAGCCAAATAATAATTATTCTTCTACTTCTTTTATATCATGGCGTTCTCAAATTGTATATGTGCATGCCGCCACCTACTGTGCGGTAGTGGGGGGGGGGGGGGGGGGCAGCTCCAACTAACCCTACACCTATTTACCACTATTTCATAAAAACATGCTAAATCATCTACTTTGACCCTAACTGGAGGACGGGACTCTTTTGTTCAACACACCTTGTAACTCTCCTGTAGTAAAACATTGTACACTCAAGTCTTATCTGCAGCTGCCACCACAACATATATTCTCTGTGATTTACGTTCCATTTCTGCGGTAGAGTTGATAACCATGGCAATGGATGCTAAGAACCCAACCTTACTAAAGCACAAATTCTTATCACTATGTATTGGCCTAGGCCTACTACTCACCCTTGACCCATCATCCTCTACTCTCTTCACTTCCTTAGCATACTACACCTTCTGTTCACTCTGACCCAGGCAACCTCAACCCATCTCTCTCGCACTGGGCACTTTTGATCCCCAGCAACATGGGCACCCCTACAATTGACACACAGTTTTTTCCACCGATACTACACATTCCTTTGTCCCATGCTGTCCTGCACACTTCTCACATCTCGGAATCTCCCTCCCAACCACTGCTGCAACATGGCAATAAGCTTGGCATCTGAAACACCATGGTGGGTTTGGCACAAAAGCTTTCACGGGATAACTGACATGTCCTAACATGACTTTATCAGGTAAAGACTCTGCTTCAAAACTCAGAAGGACAGACAGTGTCTTAGTTCACCACTCTTGCCACCAGGTCTGCGTTCCACCAAACGGCGGGCGTCACAGATGCAGGGAATCTCCAATTTCAGTTGCTCCACCTCAACACTTAACGCCACCCCAGGAATCACTCCTTTCAAAGGTGCCCTGCTTCGTGGGAGCAATGTAAGTCACATGTCTTGTTCCTAGTCACGTGACGTGAAGCTCCCTCTCCCTCTGGACAGAAGAAACACAGAAAATCATTAGAAGTCCACTTTGAGCTACCTTCACCGATTGAACAATACCCAACTTATTTTCTACCCAGCCTGATACTACATATGGATCAGCCAAAAGGCAGCGATCCACTTTCTCCTTTGCATGACCGTGCGAGGCTCGGACTCTGAGGTCTTCACCACACCTGCTTACCACAAGTAATTCATCCTCACTCTCGTCAGATTCAATTTCTGAGCCATCAGAGACAGCAAAATACGGTTCGTACTTGGCGCCGTTCTTCCTCAAAGCACATCTTCCCACTGCACTCGGCTCTTCTCCTTCTTCTTGGCTTCCATAACCACGTCTATCCGTTCACCATGCTCACGCCGTGCCTTCATCCACTGTGCTGCTTGCAGAACACAGCACTGATGGCCTTTCGCCAATACCCATCTGTTCTTTTGCCCAATGTACTAGTCTGACTATCTCTGGCCTCTCCATGCTCCCAAAACGTGCTACAGTCGTCAGCCAGGTCTCCTCATCATCCATCTTATCCACCCTCTCGAATAATAATTCCCAGTGAAGGAACCAGCATAAACCACACACTGACAGGGTGGTTCCTAGTGTGACTGTGACCATAAGCTTGATTTACTTTCATGCCAGTCCATAAAGCCAACCATCCACGAGGCCAATAATATCCATACTACTACTGCCTGCCAGGCTTGGAAATGAATGCACACACATGCGCGCACACACAAACACACACACCAGAGTAGTCAACTTTGAATCACACAGTACTGAAAGAGATGGATGGGTGGTTATTGCAGTTGTCTGGGTTATTGTTTACTGATAAAACATCTCAAAGTGGGCATACCGGTTTCCAAAGCTCAGATGTTTGCACATAGTGGGATGTCAATATTGCACTGTGCTTATTTAATAATGTTACTATGTGTCTTTGTCCTGGAGAGAAAGCTTTTGACAAGAAAGTAATCCTGGATTCATAATTGAAAAAGATAGATGATATTGGAAAAATATTTGGCAAATTAAGATCCATTCCCTCCCCCTTCAAACTGGAAGGAAATGGAAATAGAACTGGTGGTTGTATTGATAAGGCGTATTGATAACCTAAGCACATATTTTTTTATTCATCTTCCATTTTTATTCAAAAGTGGTTGATTAGTGCTTGAACATTTGATTTATTCTTCAATAAATGTGCCTTGGTTGGACTGCAAAGTAGCAGACGTGTAACTTTCCCTTTGCATGTGATACGTAACTGCAGTGCATCCTGCACCTCCAACACCAAACATCCGTCTCTAGCACTTACTGTAACAAGGTCATGACTATCTGGTTATAAGTCAATGGGCTTTGGTTTGTGTAGACAAATTCAGAATGTGGCTAAACGTCTCACTAATGCAATTAGTGTAGGCTAACAAGCTGACAAGGTACAAATCTGTCGTTCTGCCCCTGAACAAGGCAGTTAACCCACTGTTCCTAGGCCGTCATTGGAAGTAAGAATTTGTTCTTAACTGACTTGCCTAGTTAAATAAAGGTAAAATAAATAAAAATACATATACACTGCATTTGGAAAGTATTCAGACCCATTCACTTTTTCCACATTTTGTTACGTTACAGCCTTATTCTAAAATGGATTAAATAGTTTTTTCCCCTCATCAATTTAAACACAATACCCCATAATGACAAAGCAAAAATAGTATTTTTTATAAATTTTTTCAAATTTATTACAAATAATTAACTGAAATATCACGTTGACATAAGTATTCAGACCTTTTACTCAGTACTTTGTTGAAGAACCTTTGACAGCGATTACAGCCTTGAGTTTTCTTGGGTAGGACGCTACAAGCTTGGCACACCTGTATTTGGAGAGTTTCTCCCATTCTCTACAGATCCTCTCAAGCTCTATCAGATTGGAAGGGGAGCGTCGCTGCACAGCTAGTTTTCAGGTCTCTCCTAAATGTTAGATTGGGTTCAAGTCCGGGCTCTGGCTGGCCACTCAAGGGCATTCAGACTTGTATCGAAGCCACTCCTGAGTTGTCTTGACTGTGTGCTTAGAGCTGTTGTCCTGTTGGAAGGTGAACCTTCTCCACTGAGCACTCTGGAGTCCTTTGGGTGCCTTTTGACAAACTGCAAGCAGGCTGTCATATGCCTTTTACTGAGGAGTGGCTTCAATCTGGCCACTCTACCATAAACGCCTGATTGGTGGAGTGCTGCAGAGATGATTGTCCTTCTGGAAGTTTCTCACATCTCCACAGAGGAACTCTGGAGCTCTGTCAGAGTGACCATCGGGACCTTGGTCACCTCCCTGACTAAGGCCCTTCTCCCTGATAGTTCAGTTTAGCCGGGCGGCCAGCTCTAGGAAGAGTTTTGGAGATTCCAAACTTCTTCCATTTAAGAATGATGGAGGCCACTGTGCTCTTTGGGACCTTCAATGCTGCAGAAATGTTTTGGTACCCTTCCCCAGATCTGTGCCTTGACATAATCCTGTCTCGGAGCTCTACGGACAATTCCTTCGACCTCATGGCTTGGTTTTATATTGACAGGTGTGTGCCCTTCCAAATCATGTCCAATCAATTGAATTTACCACAGGTGAACACCAATCAAGTTGTAAAAACATCTCAAGGATGATCAATGGAAACAGGATGCACCTTAGCTCAATTTCGAGTCTCATAATAAAGAGTCTGAATACTTATGTAAATAAGGTATTTAATTTTTCAGTTTTAAAAACATTAGCAAAAAAAACAACAAAAAAAACTGTTTTCGCTTTGTCATTATGGGGTATTGTGTGTAGATTGACGAGGGAAAACATTTATTAAATCCATTTTAGAATAAGGCTGTATCATAACAAAAAGTCCAAGGGGTCTGAATACTTTCCGAATCCACTGTATATATACACTATGTCGTGTCTTTGCTATCATTAAATTGAAGACTTAGTTTTTATCAAAGATTCCTGTGATTAGGGATTACGCGATCAACTGATTAATAACGTAACTAATTAACTATGAATTTGGGGCACCAGGGAAAGTATTCAGATTACAAAGTTATAATTTCCCAATATAACCTTTCAGATATTTTCATATCTGATCAATAGTCTTCTGATTAATGATTTATTTATTTTACCTCACGTTAGTCTCATTCCAAACGTCGTAAATTGTTGGTTATCTTCACGAACCCAGTCTTCACTATGAGTCATCCATACATCAATTGTCTTAAATCATTTATTTATTACTAACTAAGTAATTCACAGAAATGCATAAACAAACAAACAAACTTAAAATGGTTACATGAAATGAGGAGAATATGCCCTAGTGGGCTGAACCGGCATGGCGGCTTGTTAGACAAAGGGAAAATGGGGGAGGTCAACCAAGAAGTCACTACAGAGTTCATAATTATAACAATTGACATGCTAATCCTTTACTCACTCATTCGGGAACAATTGCAATCAATATATATATATATATATATATATATATATATATATATATATATTTACGCTCAGTGTGTCGTCTTGATCGCTGGTGAAAAGTTAGTTTCTGTTGGAGAGTTTCGTCCTCTCTCTCTCTCTCTCTCTGTCGTGGTTATAGTTGATAGTTCAGAGTGACATTCGTTATAGAATGGAGATTTCAGCGGTTGTCGTTCTTCGCGTTCAATGATACCAAATTCCTAGCTGCAGACTGGTAATCAATATCAAAGACTTTTTCTTATTCTGTCGGTATAGTCTAAGAGTTTCACCACGTGGTATGGTTAAAAGACTCAGCAATTGTCCACAACCTTCGTTCCCCTCCTAATGGAGAAAAACATGGTCTAGTGATAATTTCTCATTGTTGGGTTTTTATTAGGATTGCAGAAAGGGGCTGTCCCAGGATGTCTGACCCAACTGGGCTCTTGAACTTAGTTCAAATCAAAAGGGATTTGATTTTTCTTCATTAAACAGTCCAAAATCATATTACACAATTATACAAACAGTATCATACTCACTCATTCATCTTATACAACAATTAGATGTAAACCTCATATCTGAGGCTATTATATAAACAGCGGTATGGTAATGTAGCCACACAGTCTCCCATGAGTTTCCCAAGTTGTGACAAACGAACAAGTTAATAGCTGGAATCTTCACCGATCTTTTATACTTTTTCAGGAACATGAAATGTGTTCGTACCTCCAGTTCTGTGAGGTGGAAGAAACCCCTTTGTTCTCTATGAAAGTTTACCCTCTGCTATACTGTGTGTCCATGAGGAGATTCTCAGGAATTTACGACATCTCTCTGGCCACAGCATGAGTTGAAGGAGGAAAGGGGGAGGCAGGGAGTGGCAGGGAGAGGGGGATGGGGCTTGATGTACCCAAACAGGCAACGTCATGACAACTACATGACTAAAAGTATGTGGACACCTGTTCGTCGACCATCTCATTCCAAAATCATGGGCATTAATAGAGTGGATCAACTCTTTGTTGCTATAACAGACTCCACTCCTCTGGGATGGCTTTCCACTAGATGTTGGAACATTGCTGCAGGGACTTTCTTCCATTCAGCCACAAGAGCATTAGTGAGGTCAGGCACTGATTTTGGGCAATTAGGCCTGGCTCACAATCGGCGTTCCAATTCTACCCAAAGGTGTTTGATGGGGTTGAGGCTCTGTGCAGGCCAGTCAAGTTCTTCCACACCGATCTTGACAAACCATTTCTGCATGGACCTTGCTTTGTGCACGGGGGCATTGTGCGTCACTTGAGTGGGTTGAGTCACTGACGTGATCTTCCTGACCGGGTTGGCGCCCACCTCGGGTTCATGCCTTGGGGGAGATCTTCATGGGCTATACTCTGCCTTGTCTCAGGGTAATAAGTTGGTGGTTTGAAGATATCCCTCTTGTGGTGTGGGGGCTGTGCTTTGGCAAAGTGGGTGGGGTTACTGTCACGAGAATTTTCAATCTCAATGATGATAACAATCACTATAGCTTTGACCAATTGCCCCTAGGTAGTAAAGCTAGCGTTAATAAGAATTAGGCAAAGACTCAGATTCTGCAAAAGGTTCGTTGTAGTTTATTCACGAGAGCTCTAAAATCATATAATGCACATAGCCTTTTATATAACTCCTACAAGCGCCTACAAGTCTACAAGCGCATCTGCTCCTCCCTGGGTGGAGGAACTTTATCTCCTGTCCTTGGTCTCACAGTACCAAAATATGTCTGTTGTCAGTTCCTCTTTATCACACACAAACACAATGTTCCCACTGTCTCACAATATTCTAGTATTATGTCTAAACACATTGTCTAAGCTTCTGTAACTATTAGGGTGAAATACTTTAGTCATTACTCTTAATGTCATTCAGATTCTCTTATTATTACTTTAAACATATAAATTCCCTTATCAGTTATATCCTGCCTGGCTGGCCCTGTCCGGGGTATGGTCGGACGGGGCCACAGTGTCTCCCGTCCCCTCCTGTCTCAGCCTCCATGTCACATCTGCTCCCACTACGCCCTCCGGTGTCGTCCTAACTTGCATTTCTCCCCCTGTATGCTCTCTCTCTCTCTCTCTCCTTGCAGTTACCGCTCTGTCTCTGGCTCCTGTCTCCTGTTCCACATCTCACCACCAACCTTTCTCTGGATTTCTGTAACGGCAGTCTAGCTCTTCCTCCTCCTCGGACGAGGAGAGGAGAGAAGGATCGGAGGACCAATGTGCAGCGTGGTAATTTTCCATGAACTTAATAAACACAAAGACAAGATACTGACAAACTAATACAAAACAACAAACGACTGTGAAGCTACAAACGAAAGTGCAATACACAAACTACTAACGTTAGACAGACACTATACAAAATAACAAACAAACTAACCGTCACAGTCCTGTGTGGCACAAACACTGACACAGGAAACAACCACCCACAATCCCCAACACAAAACAAGCCACCTTTATATGATTCTCAATCAGGGACAACGATTGACAGCTTTCTCTGATTGAGAACCATATTAGGCTGAACACAGAAACAGACGAACTAGACACACAACATAGAATTCCCACCCAGCTCACGTCCTGACCAACACTAAACAAGCAAAACACATACGAACTCTGGTCAGGGCGTTACAATTTCACTCCCCACCATTACCTTGGATTCCCCCCAGGACCTGTTCCCCAGTTCTACGCAGCCAACTCCAACCTCACTCTACACTCCTGGTTTTTGCAACTCATCTGAGCTACCCTGGTTCTGCACTCCCCATTTCTCTGTGATCAATAAACCTTTTTTTGCATTCATCCCGGCTTCCGCTTCTGAGTCCGCTCTTGGGTTCCCCCCCTTCGCTCATTGTAACACTCCAGTATTTATGCTGCAATAGTTTGTGTCGGGGGCTAGGGTCAGTCTATTATATCTGGAGTACTTCTCTTGTCTTATCCAGTGTCCTTTGTGAATTTAAGTATGCTCTCTCTTTCTCTCTGCTCTCGGAGGACCTAAGCCCTAGGACCATGCCTCAGGACTACCTGGCCTGATGACTCCTTGCTGTCCCCAGTCCACCTGGTCATGCTGCTGCTCTAGTTTCAACTGTTCTGCCTGCGGCTATGGAACCCTGACCTGTTTACTGGACGTGCTACCTTGTCCCGGACCTGCTGTTTTTGACTCTCTCTCTACCGCACCTGCTGTCTCTAACTCTGAATGATCGGCTATGAAAAGCCAACTGACATTTACTCCTGAGATCCTGACCTGTTGCACCCTCTACAACCACTGTGATTATTATTTGACCCTGCTGATCATCTATGAATGTTTGAACATCTTGGCCATGTACTGTTATAATCTCCACCTGGCACAGCCAGAAGAGGACCGGCCACAACTCAGAGCCTGGTTCCTCTAGGTTTCTTCCTAGGTTCTGGCCTTTCTAGGGAGTTTTTCCTAGCCACCGTGCTTCTAAATAGCATTGCTATTTGGGGTTTTAGGCTGGGTTTCTGTATAGCACTTTGTTACATCGGCTGATGTTAAAAGGGCTTTATAAATACATTTGATTGATTGACTGTTATGCTAAAACCGGAAAGGGCCTTCCCCAAACTGTAGCCACAAAGTTGGAAGCCATTGTATGCTTGAACCATGAAAAACAGCCCCAGACCATTATTCCTCCTCCAACAAACTTTACAGTTGGAACTATGCATTTGTGCAGGTAGCATTATCCTGGTATCTGCCAAACCCAGATTTGTCCGTCAAACTGCCAGGAGGTGAAGCATGATTCATCACTCCAGAGAACGTGTTTCCACTGCTCCAGAGTCCAATGGCGGTGAGCTTCACACCACTCCAGCTGACGCTTGGCATTGTGCATGGTGATCTTAGGCTTCTGTGCGGCTGCTTGGCGATGAAAATTGTGCTGACATTGCTTCCAGAGGCAGTTTGTAACTCGATAGGGAGTGTTGCAAACGAGGACAGACAATTTTTACACGTTACGTGCTTCTGCACTCTGCCGATCTCGTTCTGTGAGCTTGTGTGGCCTATGACTTCAAGGCTGAGTCATTGTTGCTCTTAGACATTTCCACTTCACAATAACAGCACTTACAGTTGACCGGGGCAGCTCTAGCAGGATAGAAATTTGATGAAATTACGTGTTGGAAATGTGGCATCCTATGACGGTGCCATGTTGAAAGTCACTGAACTCTTCAGTAAGGCCCCCTCTACTGTTAATGTTTGTCTATGGAGATTGCATGGCTGTGTGCTCAATTTTACACCTGTCAGCAACAGGTGTGGCCGAAATAGTCAAATCCCCTAATTTGATGGAGTGTCCACATACTTTTGTATATATAGTGTATATACACTACCGTTCAAAGGTTTGGGGTCACTTAGAAATGTCCTTGTTTTTGAAAGAAAAGCACATTTTTTGACCATTAAAATAACATCAAATTGATCAGAAATACAGTGTAGACATTGTTAATGTTGTAATTGACTATTGTAGCTGGAAACGCCTGATTTTTAATGGAATATCTACATAGACGTACAGAGGCCCATTATCAGCAACCGTGTTCCAATGGCACATTGTATTAGCTAATCCAAGTTTATAATTTTAAAAGGCTAATTGATCATTAGAAAACCCTTTGCAATTATGTTAGCAAAGCTGAAAACTGTTGTTCTGATTAAAGAAGCAATAAAACTAGCCTTCTTTCGACTACTTGAGTATCTGGAGCATCTGCATTTGTGGGTTCGATTACATGCTCAAAATGGCCAGAAACAAAGAACTTTCTTCTGAAACTCGCCAGTCTATTCTTGTTCTGAGAATTGTCGGCTATTCCACGCGAGAAATTGCCAAGAATCTGAAGATCGCATACAAGGCTGTGTACTACTCCATTCACAGAACAGGGCAAACTGTCTCTAACCAGAATAGAAAGAGGAGTAGGAGGCCCTGGTGCACAACTGAGCAAGAGGACAAGTACATTAGTGTCTAGTTTGAGAAACAGACGCCTCACAAGTCCTCAACTGGCAGCTTCATTAAATAAAACCCACAAAACACCAGTCTCAACGTCAACAGTGAAGAGGCGCCTCCGGGATGCTGGCCTTCTAGGCAGAGTTGCAAAGAAAGAGCCAGACTGGCCAATAAAAAGAAAAGATTAAGATGGGCAAAAGACCACAAACACCGGACAGAGGAAGATTTGAAAAAAAGTGTTTTGGACAGACGAATCTAAGTTTGAGGTGTTCGGATCACAAAGAAGAACATTTGTGAGATGCAGAAAAAATGAAAAGATGCTGGAGGAGTGCTTGACGCCATCTGTCAAGCATGGTGGAGGCAATGTGAAGGTCTGAGGGTGCTTTGGTGGTGGTAAAATGGGAGATTTGTACAGGGTTAAAGGGATCTTGAAGAAGGAAGGCTATCACTCCATTTTGCAATGCCATGCCATACCCTGTGGACGGCGCTTAATTGAAGCCAATTTCCTCCTACAACAGGACAATGACCCAAAGCACAGCTCCAAACTATTCAAGAACTATTTAGGGAAGAAGCAGTCAGTTGGTATTCTGTCTATAATGGAGTGGCTAGCAAAGTCAACGGATCTCAACCATATTGAGCTGCTGTGGGAGCAGCATGACCGTATGGTAAGTAAGAAGTGCCCATCAAGCCGATCCAATTTGTGGGAGGTGCTTCAGGAAGCATGAGGTGAAATCTTTTCAGATAACCTCAACAAATTGACAACTAGAATGCCAAAGGTCTGCAAGGCTGTAATTGCTGCAAATGGAGGATTCTTTGACGAAGGCAAAGTTTGAAGGACACAATTATTATTTCAATTAAAATCATTATTTATAACCTTGTCAGCATCTTGACTATATTTCCTATTCATTTTGCAACTCATTTGCAGTGAGTAGTTATATAATTAAATTGAGTCCAGAAATAGAAATTATTGGAGTGGAGGAAAGCAATATGCCAATTTGATATTCCAAATGACCTCCATGGCAACCAAAAACTTGGTAGCAATAATTGTTTTCCCAATTATTAAGATCTATAAAACCTTTTGATCCTTATTAAAAGGGCATACACTTGAAGAGTGCAGAGGATATTGTGCATGTGTGTGTCCTTGCTGCGTATTGTATGAGGATATTTATGGCGTTAGTGTTCGTGTTTTGTAGGGTTCTGTAAGCTACAGTATAATTATGAGGTTTTGGCACCATCGTGTGGCATTGGACATGACTTCTACAGTTCATAAGGTGGAAAAAGACAATACTAGTCTCAACATAGCTTTCACTTATCCACTTCTTTCTGATAAGTAACCATTAATGTTATGCCAGCAGCATACCACCCTGCATCCCACTGCTGGCTTGCTTCTGAAGCTAAGCAGGGTTGGTCCATAGATGGGAGACCAGATGCTGCTGGAAGTGGTGTTGGAGGGCTAGTAGGAGGCACTCTTTCCTCAGGTCAAAAAAAATATCCCAATACCTCATTGGGAAGTTAGATGGGTGTCCTGACTCTCTGTGGTCACTAAAGATCCCATGGCACTTATCGTAAGAGTAGGGGTGTTAACCCTGGTGTCCTGGCTAAATTCCCAAGCTGTCCCTCATACCACAACAGTCACCTAATCATCCCTAGTTTACAATTGGCTCATTCATCTCCTGTAACTATTCCCCAGGTTGTGGGTGTAATTGAGAATGTCTTCTCAGTCAACTTACCTGATTAAATGAAGAGTGGCAGACAAAGATAGGAAGCTATGGATGATGATTGGAACGTGACCAAATATTCCTGTCTTATCACACCAGAGAGGTTTAGGAGACCAAATGTGTCTTCATTGGATCAGCATCATAGTTATTTAAAACCACTAAATGATGAATAGGTGCATTAGCTGTCATAGTAGCAACATTTTCTCCATTGAGGCAACAGTGCATTTAGGCTGCCATATTTCACTTAGCCAGCTACTACTACATGTATCAGAATAGCTTCTTCTCCACTGTGTAGTTTTAAAAAGTATAAGGGACTTGTTGAGAAAGAGAGAAGACAGGGAGGTGGTGGTGATAGGTGACAGATAGTGGGATAGGAAAAGGTCAATCAGTCAAAAACTTTACTGTGGCAATTCAGGTAACAAACAATTTAGAGGACCATACAAACATTGTCGTCACCCCCCCATCTCCTCTTCACCCCTGTCTCTGCTTGTGTCTGGGGTGAGCCTTACAGAACACAAATAGACGACCCCGCCGTACCACAAAGAAGCAATCTTTACAGCGCCGTTTCAGAGCGCTCTTGGTTTTCATCCCTGAAGCGGGCTGGAGGCAGGCCAGGTGCTGACACTGGCCTAGGAGGGAGCCACCATCCTGGGGAGAAGATCGAGGAGAAGAGGCCAGCGGCTGGATGGGTCTACCCGGGGTCAGGAGCACTCTGGCTGGGTAGGATGTAAGGGAGGAGAGGCAGCGGGAGATGGTGGTGGCAGTGCTAGGGTAGATCCGGCTGAGGGTGATCTGGGTTAGATGGCAGCTTAGGGAGCTGACGATGCGGTACAACAGGAGTGGTACCATGATGTCACCAACACCTGTCTGGAGAGAGAGAGAACATATATTTTGGTTCACTTGCTTTGAGTTGTTTTCACCTGCTTGGAGTTGTGATACCTCAGACTGTGTCCTTCCCATTCCTCCATTATCACTGATCTGACAGAACATGACAGGTGAAAGCAACAGATGAAAACCTATCCAGTCCTTTCAGCTACGAATGGTGCTGGAGGAGAGGCAATCAAAATAATGCAGATAAAAAATATATTGTGCAGTGTCTATTACACTTTACTTATCTTGGAGAATATACATTTTTGTATGCTCTAGCAGCAGATTCCAGCTAGCTTTACAACGCATGATTCATGCTGCATGCTCGATTCTCAAGGCCAGCCGCGATCGTCCTTCAACTGCCCGATTAGGCAAATGCAAAGTGTCATTACTTGATCAGAATAACTTTCTGAATGTAACTAAATATGCACCAACCTTTCATCTACAAGAACGGTTTAGATAGGGGAATAAACCCCTGAAATGCACCGTTTAATCAAAACAACACTGCCGAAGAAGGATTTCTCCAGCAGAGCTATCGCTTCTTCCTGACACGAACGTTAGCAGTTTCTGTGTGGGTTCTTATTAACACACTTTCTCGCTTTCATTTCAACAGTAACGCGTTGCTGAATTGATAAACTACCACATCTTTACAATAATCCACTCCTTAATATGATAATGATGTTACTGTTGGTTGCAAACGATTCGTGAATAATATAATGAATGGTATTTGGAGGGCGGAGAATCTCCCTATTCTTTGCAAAGCATCCTGGGTACAGAGTCCATTGTAAACATGGCGGCCGCTGTGCATCGGATTCTGTCCTTCAGTAGAAATGCTAAAGTGTTTGTATCACCTTTGAAGACATCGGCGCTTTCTGCACAGCGCTACAGTCTAGAAGTGTCGACCACTGGAGAGCAAGTTACCCACACTGGACAGGTAAGTAAGGCCTGTCCAGAAGTTAAGGCTCTAACGTTAGACTTGTGTGTGTTTGCTTCCCCGAAAATAAGTAATTTTGCCTCTAACTAACGGCACACACTTGCACCACGACCAAACCTTTGGCATAGTGTTAACATTAGATGTTGGTGTTATCCATTAGGATTTGCACCCTTGGTCCAACTTTGAGTTAGCTGCTCACCCACTACAGTAGTGGGGTGGGTAGGCGTTTTCACAGTCGGTAGGCATTGCCACTTCGGTCAAGACAAAGCTAGTCAGAGCAAAGGCAGATGACACTTTAGCTAACTAGCTGGAGTGTCATTGTACATAGCTAACTGTATGCTATTTTGTTGATGGTTGTGATGAAACTAAACTGGGATCATGTAATGTATGTACAAGTGATCAGTTATCTCGTATCTACAGTGCCGTTCCAAAGTATTCATACCCCTTGTATTTCTTCACATTTTATTTGGACAAAGTGGGATTAAAATTGATTTCCTTATTTTTTTTGTCAACAAGCTACTCAAAATAATGTAATGTTTTTTTTAAATGAATTAAGCAATAAGGCACGGGGGGTGTGGTATAGCCATGGTATATTGGCCCTAATGCGTGTTCTTATGCGCGACTCAACGTGATGTGCCAGGATACAGCCCTTAGCCGTGGTATATTGGCCATATACCACAACCCCCTGAGGTGCCTTATTGCTATTATTTTATTTATTTTTATTTCACCTTTATTTAACCAGGTAGGCAAATTGAGAACACGTTCTCATTTACAATTGCGACCTGGCCAAGATAAAGCAAAGCAGTTCGACACATACAACAACACATAGTTACACATGGAGTAAAACAAACATACAGTCAATAATACAGTGAAAAATAAGTCTATATACAATATGAGCAAGTGAGGTGAGATAAGGGAGGTGAAGGCAAACAAAATATATATATAAATATAAAAAGGCCATGGTGGCGAAGTAAATACAATATAGCAAGTAAAAAAAGTAGAGATAGTAGAGATAGAAAAAAGTAGAGATAGAAATAATGGGGTGCAAAGGAGCAAAATAAATAAATAAATACAGTAGGTAAAGAGGTAGTTGTTTGGGCTAAATTATAGATGGGCTATGTACAGGTGCAGTAATCTATGAGCTGCTCTGACAGCTTGTGCTTAAAGCTAGTGAGGGAGATAAGTGTTTCCAGTTTCAGAGATTTTTGTAGTTCGTTCCAGTCATTGGCAGCAGAGAACTGGAAGGAGAGGCGGCCAAAGGAAGAATTGGTTTTGGGGGTGACCAGAGAGATATACCTGCTGGAGCGCGTGCTACAGGTAGGTGCTGCTATGGTGACCAGCGAGCTGAGATAAGGGGGGACTTTACCTAGCAGGGTCTTGTAGATGACCTGGAGCCAGTGGGTTTGACGACGAGTATGAAGCGAGGGCCAGCCAACGAGAGTGTACAGGTCGCAGTGGTGGGTAGTATATGGGGCTTTGGTGACAAAACGGATGGCACTGTGATAGACTGCATCCAATTTATTGAGTAGGGTTTTGGAGGCTATTTTGTAAATGACATCACCGAAGTCGAGGATTGGTAGGATGGTCAGTTTTACAAGGGTATGTTTGGCAGCATGAGTGAAGGATGCTTTGTTGCGGAATAGGAAGCCAATTCTAGATTTAACTTTGGATTGGAGATGTTTGATGTGAGTCTGGAAGGAGAGTTTACAGTCTAACCAGACACCTAGGTATTTGTAGTTGTCCACATATTCTAAGTCAGAGCTGTCCAGAGTAGTGATGTTGGACAGGCGGGCAGGTGCAGGCAGCGATCGGTTGAAGAGCATGCATTTAGTTTTACTTGTGTTTAAGAGCAAATGGAGGCCACGGAAGGAGAGTTGTATGGCATTGAAGCTCGCCTGGAGGGTTGTTAACACAGTGTCAAAAGAAGGGCCAGAAGTATACAGAATAGTGTCGTCTGCGTAGAGATGGATCAGAGAATCACCAGCAGCAAGAACGACATCATTGATGTATACAGAGAAGAGAGTCGGTCCAAGAATTGAACCCTGTGGCACCCCCATAGAGACTGCCAGAGGCCCGGACAACAGACCCTCCGATTTGACACACTGAACTCGATCAGAGAAGTAGTTGGTGAACCAGGCGAGGCAATCATTAGAGAAACCAAGGCTGTCGAGTCTGCCGATGAGGATGTGGTGATTGACAGAGTCAAAAGCCTTGGCCAGGTCAATGAATACGGCTGCACAGTATTGTTTCCTATCGATGGCGGTTAAGATATCGTTTATGACCTTGAGCGTGGCTGAGGTGCACCCATGGCCAGCTCTGAAACCAGATTGCATAGTGGAGAAGGTATGGTGGGATTCGAAATGGTCGGTAATCTGTTTGTTGACTTGGCTTTCGAAGACCTTAGAAAGGCAGGGTAGGATAGATATAGGTCTGTAGCTGTTAGGGTCAAGAGTGTCCCCCCCTTTGAAGAGGGGGATAACCGCAGCTGCTTTCCAATCTTTGGGAATCTCAGACGACACGAAAGAGAGGTTGAAAAGGCTAGTAATAGGGGTGGCAACAATTTCAGCAGATAGTTTTAGAAAGAAAGGGTCCAGATTATCTAGCCCGGCTGATTTGTAAGGGTCCAGATTTTGCAGCTCTTTCAGAACATCAGCTGACTGTATTTGGGAGAAAGAGAAATGGGGAAGGCTTGGGCGAGTAGCAGAGGGGAGGGCAGTGCTGTTGACCGGGGTAGGGGCAGCCAGGTGGAAAGCATGGCCAGCCGTAGAAAAATGCTTATTGAAATTCTCAATTATAGTGGATTTGTCGGTGGTGACAGTGTTTCCTATCTTCAGTGCAGTTGGAAGCTGGGAGGAGGTGTTCTTATTCTCCATGGACTTTACAGTGTCCCAGAACTTTTTTGAATTTGTGTTGCAGGAAGCAAATTTCTGCTTGAAAAAGCTAGCCTTGGCTTTTCTAACTGCCTGTGTATATTGGTTTCTAGCTTCCCTGAAAAGTTGCATATCACGGGGGCTGTTCGATGCTAATGCAGAACGCCATAGGATGTTTTTCTGTTGGTTAAGGGCAGTCAGGTCAGGAGAGAACCAAGGGCTATATCTGTTCCTGGTTCTAAATTTCTTGAATGGGGCATGCTTATTCAAGATGGTGAGGAAGGCATTTTTAAAAAATATCCAGGCATCCTCTACTGACGGGATGAGATCAATATCCTTCCAGGATACATCGGCCAGGTCGATCAGAAAGGCCTGCTCGCTGAAGTGTTTCAGGGAGCGTTTGATAGTGATGAGTGGAGGTCGTTTGACCGCTGACCCATTACGGATGCAGGCAATGAGGCAGTGATCGCTGAGATCTTGGTTAAAAACAGCAGAGGTGTATTTGGAGGGCAAGTTGGTTAGGATGATATCTATGAGGGTGCCCGTGTTTACGGAATTGGGGTGGTACCTGGTAGGTTCATTGATAATTTGTGTGAGATTGAGGGCATCAAGCTTAGATTGTAGGATGGCTGGGGTGTTAAGCATGTTCCAATTTAGGTCGCCTAGCAGCACGAGCTCTGAAGATAGATGGGGGGCAATCAGTTCACATATGGTGTCCAGAGCACAGCTGGGGGCAGAGGGTGGTCTATAGCAGGCGGCAACGGTGAGAGACTTGTTTTTAGAGAGGTGGATTTTTAAAAGTAGAAGTTCAAATTGTTTGGGAACAGACCTGGATAGTAAAACAGAACTCTGCAGGCAATCTTTGCAGTAGATTGCAACACCGCCCCCTTTGGCCGTTCTATCTTGTCTGAAAATCTTGTAGTTGGGGATGAAAATGTCAGAATTTTTGGTGGTCTTTCTAAGCCAGGATTCAGACACGGCTAAAACATCCGGGTTGGCAGAGGGAGCTAAAGCAGTGAACAAAACAAACTTAGGGAGGAGGCTTCTAATGTTAACATGCATGAAACCAAGGCTATTACGGTTACAGAAGTCATCAAAAGAGAGCACCTGGGGAATAGGAGTGGAGCTAGGTACTGCAGGGCCTGGATTCACCTCTACATCACCAGAGGAACAGAGGAGGAGTAGGATAAGGGTACGGCTAAAAGCTATGAGAATTGGTCGTCTAGAGCATCTAGAACAGAGAGTAAAAGGACGTTTCTGGGGGCGATAAAATAGCTTCAAGGAATAATGTACAGACAAAGGTATGGTAGGATGTGAATACAGTGGAGGTAAACCTAGGTATTGAGTGATGATGAGAGAGATATTGTCTCTAGAAACATCATTGAAACCAGGTGATGTCATCGCATATGTGGGTGGTTGGATATGGTATAGTGAGCAGGGCTAGAGGCCCTACAGTGAAATAAGCCAATAAACACTAACCAGAACAGCAGTGGACAAGGCATATTTACATTAAGGAGAGGCATGCTTAATCGAGTGATCAATAAGGGTCCAGTGAGTAGAGGTTGGTTGGGGTCACGGCGATCCAGACAGCTGGCCGGGTAGATGGCTATCGGTAGCAAGATAGCATAGGATGGAGGTCTATTTTTAGACACCTCGTGCGTTTCCGTCGGTAGATTAGTGGGGTTCCGTGTCTTGTAGAGGGGATCAATCCAATTGGCAAAATAGATATAGTGACCCAAGAAGAAAAAAAATTGTCCGAAATACTTATTAAGATAGCAGCCGATAAGACAGCTAACGATTAGCGGGCCCCAGGTGAGCGTTCAGGTAACGTCGCGACGGAGGTGCCAGTTGGATAACTCCCTCGGGCAGATAACGTCGGCAGTCAATCGTGAAGGCCCGGTGGGGCTCCGTATCTGCAGCAAAAAAAAACGGGTCCGGATAGGTGACTGTAGCCCAGGAATGGCTGATGGAACTCCTCAGCTGGCTAGCTCCGGAATAATTTAAGTTTGCTCCGGGATCGACGTAAGCCAATAGTCCCACGGTTTGCAGCTAGCTAGCTGCGAAATCAAGGTGCAAATGTCCAGAGCTTGCGGCTGAAATCCGGGGAAACTGAGAGAGAAAAAAGGCCCGGTATGCTCCGGTCCGAGTCGCGTTGCACAAAAGTGCCGGTAGATTATCGAGCTAAAGGAATAGCTGATGACCACAAAACGTGGGCAGCTGAAACACCAACGCTAGCCAGCAAGCCGGCTAACTTCTGGGCAGCTTCAAATTAGCTTTCGGCTAGCTTTCGGCTAACTTCTGGTTAGCTTTCTGGCTAACTTCTGATTAGCCCCTGGTTAGCTTCACTGTGGATTTTCAGATTTGAGGTAAATAATACTTTTTTGTTGTAATTGGTGAGGCGGGTTGCAGGAAAGCTTTTGTAGTTGAGTTCTTGGATAATAAAAAAATATAAAAGATATGCGAAGAAGGTGTAAATATATATATATATACAGGACAAGACAGTACGAGGACAAAAATGACGTCTGAACTGCTAAGCCATCTTGGACTTTATAAACTGATTATCAACGAAATTAGAGCAGTACAAATATGTTTTGGTCATACATGTGGTATACAGTCTGATGTAGCACGGCTGTCAACCAATCAGCATTCAGGGCTCGAACCACCCAGTTTATAATACAAATTAGATCACTAAAATATAGTTGTTTCATAAGTATTCAGCCAATTTGTTTAGGCAAGCCTACATTAGTTCAGGAGTACAATGTGGCTTAACAAATCACATAATGGACTCACTGTGTGAAGAAATAATAATAATAATAGGGGTTGACATAATTGTTTTTAATGTCTAACCCCTCTGTCCCCCATACATACATCTGTAAGATCCCTCAGTCAAGTATTGCATTTCATTCACAGATTCAACTACAAAGACCAGGGAGCTTTTTTCGATAGCCTCATCAAGAAGGGCAGTGATTGGTAGATGGGTAACAATAACAAATCAGACATTGAATATCTATTTAAGCATGGTCAAGTTAATAATTATCCTGTGGGTGATGTATTAAACCGCCCAGACACCTCAAAGATACAGTCGTCCTTCTGAACTGAGCTTCAGGACAGGAATGAAACTGCTCAGAGATGTTACCATGAGGCCAGTGGTGATTTTAAAACAGTTACAGAGTTCAGTGGCTGTGAAGAAAACTGAGGATGGATCAACATTGTAGTGACTCTACAATAATTACTTAAAAGACCAGAGTGAAAAGTAGAATGAAAATATCCATAACATGAATCTTGTATGCAACAAGGCAATCAAGTAATGCTGTGACAAAACTGCCAAGGAATACACTTTTTAGCCTAATTGCAAAGCCTTTATGTTTGGGGCATTGGTATGCTTGACATTGGCAAATACTGGGGTGTTTTTTGGATAAAAATACATGGGATGGAGCTAAACACAGGCAAAATCCTAGAGGAAAACCTGGTTGTGTCTGCTTTCAGCAGGACAATAACCGTCAACACAAGGCCAAATCTACACTGGAGTTGCTTACCAAGGAGACAGTGCATGTTCCTGAGTGGCCAAGTTTAAATCTGCCTGAAAATCTATGTCAAAGAAATTGCTGTCTAGCCATGAAAGCCAATGTCTTAACAGAGCTTTCAAGACTTTTGAAAAAAAAAGGGCTAATATTGCACAATCTAGGTGTGTAAAGCTCTTAGAGACTTTGCCAAGAAGACGCACAGCTGTAATCGCTGCCAAAGGTGTTTATAACATGTATTGACTCTGGGAGCTGAATACATTTGCAATGACTATATTTTAGTTATATAATTTATATAAATATTTTTTAAATGTTAACATTTTTCTTCCATTTTGACATAGTATTTTGTGTGGATTGTTGGGGGGGAAAAAAGAAAATGAAATCCTACTTTGTAACACAATAAAATGTGAAGAAATCCAAGGGGTATGAATACTTTTGCAAGGCACTGTAGATCATAATCCCAGCTATATCTGATTGTACTAGCGATGTTCCTAATCGGTGTCTGTCTGCATGGTGTTTCAGGTGTATGATGAAAATGATCCCAGGCGGGCCAGGTTCGTGGGACGACAGAAAGAGGTAAAACTACATCCGGTCTGGAAGGGCATCAATGGCAGCCATGGGGCTAAGGGAGCTGTTGATTCATACAACAACCTGTTGAAATATGGCCTAAAGCCGGGCATTGATAGATTTACAATGCATAACTTGAGCAGTCCACTGAGAGGGAATGTTTACTACAATACAGAGTGGACTACAATGCTGTGTGTTTCCAGGTGAACAAGAACTTTGCCATCAAGCTGGTGGCTGAGGAGCCGGTCAGTGGCATTGAGGCCAGAGTGGTGTCATGTGACGGGGGTGGAGGAGCACTAGGCCACCCCAAAGTCTATATCAACCTGGTAATAATTTCTTTAGTATACACCAGTTAGTCTACATGACCGTGAAGTGTACACTGGCCAGTGGTTATACATTTCTCTGTAGTGTACACTAGCTATTCTACTTGTTCCTGAGGTGTACACTAGCTAGAGTGATGTCGTGTTGAGGGTGGAGCAGCCCTGTGCCACCCAAATGTCTACATCAACCTGGTAATGCTCATAATCTCTGACCACATTACAAGCACAAGAGTGGGCATAGCGATATTGTTTTAAATATTTCCATCTTAAATCGAGTTCACATGACTCATGCAAGAACGGCATTGCACCAAGCAAGCCATTGTTTTTCAATGGAGGTGTGCTTTGGAGTCAGTGTCACTTCTGGGTTCAAGTAAATTGAACTTTTACCTCACGCTGCGCCTGACCTCATGGCACGCTTGGTGGCTTGCGCGAATCAAGTGAATAGGCCTTTACATCAGGTAGAGTTCCTGTTTTTTAGCTTCACGCTACACAGTGAATTGGTCTATTTGATGTGACGTTACACTATGCTAATGTCTGTTTGCTGTCTTCTGTCTGTGTGTTTCTCCAGGATAAAGAAACTAAAGTGGGCACATGTGGCTACTGTGGACTGCAGTTCAAACAGACCCATCATCATTGAGACTTGTTCTCAGTCAATCTCGCTCTGTTTAGTGTTATTCTGGTTAATAAATGATATCTGCTATTCTCCTGTCTCTGTATGAGTTCCTATGAGTGGGGTGTATATGCATATGGAAGCTTTGACAGTTGGTAAATGCCTAGTCTTGGCACACAGACCCAAATCAAGGTTCCCAGGAGAGACTAGTAAATGTCACAATGGTAATTGCAATGAGTTGTATTTCTGGACCCTGCAGAAAAACATCTGGGAAAATTTTACAGTTCCCCATCCCACTGCCAGAGGGCAGCATTGTCTGACTTGTCAAAAGTGTTCATACAATAAATAATTCAGTGAAACAACAAGGTGAAAGACAAGGTGTTGTGGTTACTGTAGAAGCTGTGATGTGGTTAGTTTTGACATGGGACTAAAGAGTTATTGTGTGGCAAAAACACAATGGCTTATTAAATAGTTATTCTGTTCAAGTGGCACTTCCAGTGCTGGTATCTTCATTTTTAATTAGACATATCCACCAACGTAGCAAAACAAACTGCAGCTGGACCAGAACATAGCGGCACATCTTGCTCTTCATTGTAATCAGAGGGTTAATATTAGTACTATGCATGCCAGTCTCTCTTGGCTGAGTTGAGGAAATACTGACTGCTTGTTTTTCTAATGTGTTGGAAATTCCAAATTGTTTGCATAGTCAACGTACACACAAACTTTCCCCACCAGACATGCCACCAGGGGTCTTTTCACAGTCCCCAGATCCAGAACAAATTCAAGGAAACAGTACTATACAGAGCCATGAGTGCATGGAACTCCCTTCCATCTATAGTGCAATTGAACAGCAAACCTGGTTTCAAAAAACAAATAAAGCAACACCTCACCCCATGTGACCTACTTGTGTGTCTGTACTGACATGTGTAATTGATAGATACACACTACTTTTAAATGTATGTAAATTGCGAAGTATTTTGTCTGTAATGTCTTTTTTCGTTATGTGTCAGACCACAGTAAGACTAGCTGTCTCCATTGGTGTTGGCTAATGGGGATCCGAATAAATCAAATCAATCATATCAGTACATAATCACTTTTATTCCAGCATTGTTCATACATGCACAACAAGGCATGATACTCAATAGTCACATTGGATGGTGTAAATAAAATCTAAAATGTGTTTTAATTTTAGTAAACTATCAATGCGGTTAATTAATCTGTAAAATATTGCAATGATAATCTTTGAACACCTAAGCAATAGTTAAAATGGGGGTAGACCCCATATGAAGGCCCTCTTCACAGGGACCAGGGATATCCTTAAATAACTCCTCCTGCATTCATCCAGCCCTCCACTCCCCCTTCCCCCTCACTCCCAGGGGCGGACTGGGGCAACAATTCAGCCCTGGCAATTCAGCCACAGCAGCCCACATCACTCCTAGACTTATTGTTACAGCCTGAATTCAACATTGATTAAATATATTTTTTCTCTCATCTACACACAATGACAAAGTGAAATCATGTTTTTTGAATTGTTAGCAATTTATTGAAAATACAGAAATATCTAATTTACATAAGTATTCACACCCCTGAGTCAATATGTGTTAGAACCACCTTTTGCAGAAATTACAGCTGTGAGTCTTTTTGGGTAAGTCTCTTAAGAGCTTTGTACATCTGAATTGTTCAATATTTGCACGTTATTCTTTACAAAAATCTTCAAGCTTGGTTGTTGATCATTGCTAGACTGCCATTTTCAAGTCTTGCCATATATTTTCAAGCTGATTTAAGTCAAACTGTAACTAGGCCACTCAGGACATTCAATGTCGTCTTGGTTAGCAACTCCAGTGGGGCTCCTGAGTGGCGCAGCGGTCTAAGGCACTGCATCTCAGTGCTAGAGGCATCACTACAGACCCTGGTTTGATTCCAGGCTGTATCACAACCGGCCGTGATTGGGAGTCCCATAGGGCGGCGCACAATTAGCCCAACTTGGTAGGGGTTAGGGATTGGCCGGGGTAGGCCAGACTAGACTGCCTAGTTAAATAAATAGAAATAACACTAACTTTAGATTAGGCACTGCAGAAATACTTTACTAATGATTAGTAAATGGTTTATTAATGTGGGAGTGATGATTCATAAATGGTGAACACACAATTTATAAATGGTTTATTACGAACCCTTAAAATAAAGTGTTACTAATATATAGAGCCAACATATTAAGGAACTGGCAGTACATCTGTGTCTCTGGTTTCTTCATACCTCCACTGCACTCACCTCTGAGCTGTCTCTGCTAAGCCAACCCTCCTTTCCCACAGCACTGGTATTAGAAGACCAGGGGACCACACTGCCTGTACTGTGCCCAGCAATATCATAGGGTTAGTTGTGAATGAATACACACATGTATTAGATAAGGAAAGACTGAATTTACTGAATAAATGCCTAATAGATGATTATTGGCTCATAATACCTTATGAAAGCCTAACTAGTTATATTGAAAATAGAAGTGCCTGACCGTCATATATCTCCCCCCTATCCTAAGGGTTAATTACTATTACGTATACACTGAGTGTACAAATCATTAGGAACACCTTCCTAATATTGAGTGTCACCCCTTTTGCCCTCTAAACAACGTCAATTTGTCAGGGCATGGACTCTACAAGGTGTTGAATGCATTCCACAGGGATGCTGGCCCATGTTGACTCCAATGCTTCCCACAATTGTGTCAAGTTGGCTGGAAGTCCTTTGGGTGGGGGACCATTCTTGATACACACGGGAAACTGTTGAGCGTGAAAAACCCAGCAGCTTTGCAGTTCTTGAGTTCTTGCCCGTTCAAAGGCACTTAAATCTTTTGTCTTGCCCATTCACCATCTGAATGGCACACATACACAATCCATGTCTCAATTGTCTCAAGGCTTAAAAATCCTTCTTTAACCTGTCTCCTGCCCTTCATCTATGCTGATAGAAGTGGATTCAACAAGTGACATCAATAAGGGATCATAGCTTTCAACTGGATTCAATGGGTCAATCTATGTAATGGAAAGAGCAGGTGTTCCTAATGTTTTGTACACTCAAAATATCAATAAACTGACAGCAAGTCTCTCTCTCGCTCGCTCTCTCGCTCTCTCGCTCCCTCCCTCCCTCCCTCCCTCCCTCCCTCCCTCCCTACGTCCACTACACTTGACTGCTGCAGCTGAGATGTCTGTGCTGCTAAGTCAAGCATCACCCAGCAACGGTAACACTTTATTTTAAGTATCCATAATAAACAATTTACAATGCATTCAAGAAGTATTCAGACCCCTTGACTTTTATACATTTTTAAACTTTATTTATACATTTTTTACCCCCTTTTTCTCCCCAATTTCGTGGTATCCAATTGTTAGTAATTACTATCTTGTCTCATCGCTACGACTCCCGTACGGGCTCGGGAGAGACGAAGGTCGAAAGCCATGCGTCCTCCGAAACACAACCCAACCAAGCCGCACTGCTTCTTAACACAGCGCGCATCCAACCCGGAAGCCAGCCGCACCAATGTGTCGGACCAGAACTTTTAGAAAATAAGTCGGTTAATTTCACACATTTAGCAGTGTCGGCCTCAAGCACTTTTTTGGCGTTACCCTACCATGTAGGGCATCCCAGCCCCAGAATTCACTCTTCTTATCAGCTGTATGCATAAATGTTCTATGTGTTGTCTTAGGAATTCAACATTCTCTGTGTTGGTCTTGCCAAACCCTATTGTCACACCTCTAAAAAGCAAAGGTTACATCCTGTAGATCTGATATCTGATTGGAGGTTAACTTTGCAGTAATACTATTGGTCAACAACTCAGGTTTTCAATCCAAACAACTCAGATGCTTATAAAAGGTTAGTTGTTCTTTCTCATGTTTGTTCCTGACCTGCTGTGGTGAGATACTCTTTCTTTCTCTTTCCACCCCATGGGCTTTTGGGGCATGGCCTTTCAGGCTATGGTTTCTCTCTCTCTCTCTGACCATGCTCTGAATAATGCCTTGTAACGCGTGTTAATGCCTTGTAACTTAAGATTTAGGCCTTGTATGTGAATCCATTCGCTTTACAAAGTAATTAAATACACTTGTATTTAGAATCCATTCTCAGACATTTCTTCATGACCTATTAGTGTAACTCAACCATAGTCTCTTGCATATTGCTAATCATCTTTATGAATTCAGAAACAATTGTTAATAGGCTAATGGATTAGTCTTATTAGTAGTTGCATATGAGGTATTTACGATATCACTACATCTGTTTTCTGTTTTGACTGAGTAACTGACAGTCAGAGCGGGTCTTACTCGCTTTGATGATCCGCATTTGACTTTGAATGCGAATTTGCGCCACCTCAGCTCAGCCGGCCTATCTTGGTAGGGGAGCCGGCCGTTGCCCACTGGTCAGCCAAATGCTCAATATAGATGATTATGGCAACAGAGAAATAGCACAAAAGTAATTTTAAAAAAGGCTCATGGGCCGCTGGGCCATGTCCAGTATTTTTTTTAGATTATAAACTCAGCAAAAAAAGAAACGTCCCTTTTCAGGACCCTGTCTTTCAAAGATAATTCGTAAAAATCCAAATAACTTCGCAGATCTACATTGTAAAGGGTTTAAACACTGTTTCCCATGCTTGTTCAATGAACCATAAACAATTCATGAACATGCACCTGTGGAACGGTCGTTAAGACACTAACACCTTACAGACGGTAGGCAATTAAGGTCACAGTTATGAAAACTTAGGACACTAAAGAGGCCTTTCTACTGACTGAAAAACACAAAAATAAAGATGCCCAGGGTCCCTGCTCATCTGCATTAACATGCCTTAGGCATGCTGCAAGGAGGCATGAGGACTGCAGATGTGGCCAGGGCAATAAATTGCAATGTCCGTACTGTGAGATGCCTAAGACAGCGCTACAGGGAGACAGGACGGACAGCTGATTGTCCTCGCAGTGGCAGACCACGTGTAACAACACCTGCACAGGATCGGTACATCCGAAAAACACATGCGGGACAGGTACAGGATGGCAACAACAACTGCCCGAGTTACACCAGGAACGCACAATCCCTCCATCAGTGCTCAGATTGTCTGAAATAGGCTGAGAGAGGCTGGACTGAGGGCTTGAAGGCCTGTTGTAAGGCAGGTCCTCACCAGACATCACCGGCAACAACGTCGCCTATGGGCACAAACCCACCGTCGCTGGACCAGACAGGACTGGCAAAAAGTGTTCTTCTCACTGACGAGTCACGGGATTGTCTCACCAGGGGTGATGGACGGATTGAGTGTTACACCGAGGCCTGTACTCTGGAGCGGGATCGATTTGGAGGTGGAGGGTTCTCATGGTCTGGGGCGGTGTGTCACAGCATCATCGAACTGAGCTTGTTGTTATTGCAGGCAATCTCAACGCTGTGCGCTACAGGGAAGACATCCTCCTCCCTCATGTGGTACCCTTCCTGCAGTCTCATCCTGACATGACCCTCCAGCATGACAATACCACCAGCCATACTGCTCGTTCTGTGCGTGATTTCCTGCAAGACAGGAATGTCAGTGTTCTGCCATGGTCAGCGAAGAGCCCGGATCTCAATCCCATTGAGCACGCTTGGGACCTGTTGGATCGGAGGGTGAGGGCTAGAGCCATTCCCCCCAGAAATGTCCGGGAGCTTGCCAGGTGCCTTGGTGGAAGAGTGGGGTAACATCTCACAGCAAGAACTGACAAATCTGGTGCAGTCCATGAGTAGGAGATGCACAGCAGTACTTAATGCAGCTGGTGGCCACACCAGATACTGACTGTTACTTTTGATTTTGACCCCCCCCCTTTGTTCAGGGACACATTATTCCATTTCTGTTAGTCACATGTCTGTTGAACTTTTTCAGTTTTTGTCTCAGTTGTTGAATCTTGTTATGTTCATACAAATATTTACACATGTTAAGTTTGCTGAAAATAAAACGCAGTTGACAGTGAGAGGGCGTTTCTTTTTTTGCTGAGTTTAGATTTTTTTTGTCAGTTTCGACCAGCCCAGACTAATAAAATATGGTGTGGCCTTTCTTGCATTTGCCAGAATTGACAGATTCCTCCCATGCTCACTCCCACATTTCCTAGCCTGTAAGTCAGCTGCCCTCTACCACCTCTTGAAGATGTCAGGGGAGCTCCAGTCTGATAGAGAACAGCCGTGTGGAACAATACATGTTTGAAGAAGATCATATATATATTTCAGCAGGCTTATTCTCCATAGACCGGTGCATGCCAAATTGGCCTAGGCAGGGTGTAGTAGGGCTGGGCTACAGATACAGACAGGCAGTGCTAGAGCTATCCTGTCCTGTCCCAGTCTGGCGATGCAGGCAGCCATTGGAACAGCGTTTTCCACACCATGGCACTCAGGTTGGGAGGAGAGCATCCAAGCTGATATAATTGGTCCTGGTGACACAGGAAGAGAGGGTTTGATGCTATGGTAAGAGGGTAAGACTCATTCATAGTCAGACCAGGGATGGGTGATTGAAAGAGAGAAGAGGAGGCCATTGTTAGAAAGGATGTTCGGTCAGGGTTAGGGAGTTGAGAGGTTGAAAGGCGTGGAGGTTTTAGTGAGACACACACTGGCTGGTTAAGAGGTGTGTGTGTATAGGTTGCAGGTGCTTGGCTGGTTGGGGCATTGCTCTGAGCGAAATCTTCAGATGAAACTGAGCATATGAATTGTGTTGAATAAAACAGCACCTTTTTCAATTATTCATCCCTCTAAAATACTCTGACCAGGTAGTAGATATAGAGATGCAATACTGAGAGGAATCTGTAAGTAGAATTGATCAAATCCTTTAGTCAAACTTATTTTAGTCTGATGTGCAATTAAGCTTATTTTCACTGTCTAGGATGAGTGCAAGCTGTCAAATCACTTTTTTTTACAGAAAGAGAAAACGCATAGAAATGTTATTGACAGGAAATGCTGTTATTGAAGGAGTATGATTTACACAGCAATCCTTCCATCCGGCTTTTATTTAATAATGAGTCCTTTTTGAGAATATCTTCAAAGTTCTGTTGTTTCATATGCAGACAAAGGAAAGTGAAGGTATGTTTTGTGTGTGGAGAACAGGTTAGTAAAAATCTCCAATAGATTCCTCTATGCAGAAGATAATGAGGATAAATGCCATTGAATTTCCTCTCTACACACACGCAAACACACACACACACACACACTCTCTCGCTCGCTCTTTCCCTCTATAATCACTGCATTCTCAACATAAAATACAATTTCTCACCGTTTAATTGCCCCATTAAAAGATTGTACCTCTAAGATCTGTCACATTATTGAGCCTCCAGCCTTACTAAGGAGCGACCCCTGCTCTCACTTTAGTCAATTATCTAACCTTCACTTTCCTAAAGTCACTCTGGGTCTAATCTGCCCATAGACACAGGTCTAGGATCAGCTCACCATCCTTCAATCCTAACCTTTACCATTAAGCGTATAAAACTCATAACTGACCATAGATCATTGTCTTTGAGGGACTTCCTCCTACTCAGCTGAAGTAACAGAGTACAGACTTGACCTTTATCATGTAGACAATGTGACATGTTCTAGTGCCAGGGACAGAGAGGGTAGCTGGGGGAAGCAGACACCTCCGCTAAGGGGGGTGACGTGACAGAGTCTGGAGAGAGAGTTAGCTCTCAGCACTCTGATAGCCTCATACGATTTGAGTGTGTGTGTGTGTGACAGGACACAGGAAAGAATGGTGTGGCCGTGGTGTGTATCTGGAAGGGGGGAGAGAGAGAGAGAGAGAGTGTGTGTGTGTGTGTGTGTGTGTGTGTGTGTGTGTGTGTGTGTGTGTGTGTGTGTGTGTGTGTGTGTGTGTGTGTGTGTGTGTGTGTGTGTGTGTGTGTGTGTGTGTGTGTGTGTGTGTGTGTGTGTGTGTGTGTGTGTGTGTGTGTGTGTGTGTGTGTGTGTGTGTGTGAATGAGGCTGTTGAGTGGGCTAGGTGTTAGACTGAAGTTGTAGACAGCATAGGAGAAGTCAATAGAATGCTCTTAAAGGAATGAACTTCTTCCTCCCCTGGAGTCTGCAGAAACACCCTTCCACATACCTTCCAAGTTAGATATTCTGAAAAGACTGACGGTGAACTATAAACAGGGCTACCACCTTATTGTGGGAGATGGAATGAAATTCTATTACAACGATCACAATATATACATGAATGTTGCACATAGTTCCACCCGTATACAGTGCCCTCTGAAAGTCTTCAGACCCCTTGACTTTTTCCACATTTTGTTACGGTACAGCCTTATTCTAAAATGGATCAAGTAAAACAAATCCCTCAGCAATCTACACACATTTTTGCTAATGTTTAAAAAAATCAAAAACAGAAATACTTTATTTATATGGAGTCCACCTGTGGTAAATTCAATTGTTTCGACATGATTTGGAAAGGCACACACCTGTCTATATGAGGTCCGAACAGTTGACAGTGCATAACAGAGCAAGAACCAAGCCATGGAATTGTTCGTAGAGCTCCGAGACAGCATTGTGTCCGAGGCACAGATCTGGGGAAGGGTACCAACAAATATCTGCAGCATTGAAGGTCCCCAAGAACACAGTGGCCTCCATCCTTTTTAAATGGAAGAACTTTGGAACCACCAAGACTCTTCCTAGAGCTGGCCGCCTGGCCAAACTGAGCAATCGGGGAGAAGGGCCTTGGTCAGGGAGGTGACCAAGAACCCGATGGTCACACTGACAAAGGTCTAGAGTTTCTCTGTGGAGATGGAAGAACTTTCCAGAAGAACAACCATTTATGCAGCACTCCACCAATCAGGCCTTTATGGTAGAGTGGCCAGCCAGAAGCCACTCCTCAGTAAAAGGCACATGACAGCCCGCTTGGAGTTTACCAAAAGGCACCTAAAGACTCTCAGAACATGAGAAACAAGATTCTCTGGTCTGATGAAACCAAGATGGAACTATTTGGCCTGAATGCCAAGTGTCACGTCTGGAAGAAACCTGGCATCATCCCTACGATGAAGCATGGTGGTGGCAGCATCATGCTGTGGGGATGTTTTTCAGGGGCAGGAACTGGGAGACGAATCAGGATGGAGGGAAAGATGAATGGAGAAAAGTACAGAGAGATCCTTGATGAAAACCTGCTCCAGAGTGCTCAGGAGCAGGTTTCACCTTCCAACAGGACAACGAACCTAAGCACACAGGCAAGACAAGGCAGGAGTGGCTTCTGGACAAGTCTCTGAATGTCCTTGAGTGACCCAGCCAGAGCCCGGACTTGAACCTGATCGAACATCTCTTGAGAAGCCTGAAAATAGCTGTGCAGCAACACTCCCCATCCAACCTGACAAAGCTTGAGAGGATCTGCAGAGAAGAATGGGAGAAACTCCCCAAATACAGGTGTGCCAAGTTTGTAATGTCATACCCAAGTAGAATCGATGCTGTAATCGCTGACAAATGTGCTGCAACAAATTACTGAGTAAAGGGTATGAATACTTATGTAAACGTAATATTAAAAAACAAAAACAATATTTGCAAAAATTTCTACAAACTGTTTTTGCTTTGTCATTATATGGTATTGTGTGTTGATTGGTGAGGGGGGGGGGGGGTTATTTAATCCGTTTTAGAATAAGGCTGTAACATAACAAAATGTGGGAAAAGTAAAGGGGTTTGAATACTTTTTGAAGGTGCTGTATACCTGTGAAATTGCTGTCATCTGAAGGGCTTTGCCTGTTCACGTAATTATATTTCTACAGTTCCACCACTTACAAAAATCTAAATGTAAAGGCAGACTTTATGTTGAAAGAAAGACATGCACTGCTCAGGCATTTGACAGATGCTTGCCTATAAATGTTTGCATGATCCGTCCCCACAGGGTGTGCAGTGGGTGGGCTGTTTTATTTACTGGTGTGAAACAGACAAGCTAACATCAGGTCCGACCTGTCTCTGCTGCTCTACTAGACTGGGGCATTAAACACACTATGGCTTAATTGCATTATCTGGCCCACAGAGCATGGTGTCGTGTGAGAGAAGTGAGAAAGATTGAGAGAGAGAGAGAGAGAGAGAGAGGGAGAGACGAGAGGCAGGGTGGGATATATTGTTTGTGTGTCTAGACTGTGTCTATGGTTGAAGTTGATGAGGGGGGAAGTGAAGGGGGAGAGGAGGGGGTAGAAGAGAGGGTGAGAGGAGAGGAGGAGATGACAGAGAGGAAGGAGAGAGGCGCAAAAGGATGAGAGAATTTAGCAAGAGTAGAGGTACTGTAAGAGAGGAGGAGGAGAGGAGAAAGGAACGGAAGGAAAGACAGAGGATGTCAGAGAAGGGTAAAGAGGGAGAAAGGACAAAGAGAGGTTGGAGAACGGATTCACATCTCAACTGGACAGACAGAGACATGGAACCAATGCAGTATTGAACATAACCCATAGTGAGAAAACCTTCATGTTGCCACTCAGCAGTGCAGTGCTCTGCAAGATAGGCTAGTGCTCTCCAGTACTTGGGGCCCCTGTCCCCGCAGCAGATGAGGGTGCAAACAGGTACTCCAGTCCCGTTAAGCGCATTCTCCCTCTCTCCTCCCATCGCTTCATATCTTTGCCCTCACATCTCCTCTCACCTCAGAGCTAAACGGCATGGATGATATAAGCACACTGAACTTTGGGGGTGGTTAATTTTGAACCTTTCGATATATGCGTATTATTGTGTGCTTTGGCTCATTTTAGAGTTCTCATTCGGGGTTGGGAGTTTATCATCTCACAAATTGCAATTGAATAAAATGGAATGATAGCCTAGAGCAACATTTCAGAGATTGTCTATTGTATAGTCTAATCACCATACCACTTTTATAATCCTTAGTTAGCTCTCTGTGAATAAGACTAGAGGATTGTTTGTTATATTATGGCTCCATTCATCGTGCTCAAGAAAGTAAACTTTACAGGAAGAGCCAGATGTCATTATTTATCATCTTAAATCTAATTTATTTATGAAACAGAAAAAGAATGGAATTCTCGGTTGAATACTTCTTGAATTATTTAGACTGAAATGGTTAATTCCATACAAGGCCTCGGAAGATCTCTGTTGAATACTTTATTATCTTTCCTAAACCGAAAACGCAGGAGAAAGGAAGAGAGAGGGAAAAGTAGTTTATCCATCCTGGACCCCATAATTGTTCTTCAACTCTTATTTAGGAAGTGTTTATAGAACATTTTAGGAAGCCTAAAATTCGTGAAGTTATGTTGAATAATTTATTGTTTTTGACAACTTAAGGTTTTGTTGATATTGTAGGATTTTAGGGTGGGAAAGCTATTGCTGTAGGTCTATAATGTTATATCTTACTAATTTGGTTTGATGCAGCGACATTAATGAAGCATCTTATAAAGTGATAATTATATGATGGGTGGGGTAATTCAAAGAATCAAAAGAAGTCCATGATGTAGGCCTTTACTATATATATTTACAAGATGTTTACCAGATCGAATTTTAACTGATTTGTATCAATATTATTCATCCATTCGATTCCTCTCATGCCATGTATTATTCGAACTGTTGAAAAGTCTCACTCAACCCTCGGGTTGAATGGCATCATGTCATGGATCTCTTAAAATGTTAGGCCTAGTCTACTCCTATCCCTTCAGTGGGATAATAAGAAGATATTGCATGAAGTCAGTGGAGATAAAGCTATTAGATTAAGAAGTGTGTTAAGGAGCTCAACTCTTCGCTAATGGAGTATATTCTATAATGGAGTATATTTTATCATGACCCGTTTAGAGAGCGGTGGATGCGCAGCTCATGGTCCCAGGTTGATGCAGTCAAAAGCCGCCTAATGAAAAGAGACGCATCGCTGATTGCTGCTATATCTGGGCCCGCTGTGGAAGTGGCATCGATTTAACAATTTAGCAGCCCTGTCCTCTGTGTTGGAATTAGTCACGGCTCAACGATGCCCAGCTTGCCGCCTTTTACACACACACACATACACACACACACACACACACACACACACACACACACACACACACACACACATAAATGAGGGAGAAATATCCTACACTCTCTCTCGCACTCCAAGGTGCATTAATTGAAGAACTATATGTGCAAAATATTTAGTCTTGGAGGAAATTGAAATACATACAATACAAAATGTAAAATAAACCTAGAAATATAATAGGTAATAATATGGTTATTATTATATACACATATATATAAATATATATATATATTTAATGTCATTACTAGGCTCTGATATATGCGCATGTGATTTAGTAGATGTTGGTTTACTCGTCACAATTTCAGCACCATGGAGAGCGAACACAAGGCACCCATAAAGGTTAATCCTTTCAATTTTGCCTTAATAACAAATGTAAGATAGTTGCATTTGCAAAACGTAGGCTATAGGCTGGTCAACAACGCACCCTGTTTCAGCACCATGGAGAGCGAACGCAAGGAGAAATCACACTCAACAGAGAACATCATTCTGCAAAAAAAAAGTGTTTATTTCCGTGACTCAACAACTGCAATCGGACTTTAGTGCAAGAAGTGTGAAATATGTCTATCAGATGTGATCATAAGCAAAACATACTGTATATTATGCACTACTTGGTTTAAGAGGAAACATTGTGCTGTCATGCTTCAGGTTATTATAACAGGTCTGGAAAAGGTGTAAGCCACTAGGATACTCTGTGTCCCCACTTCCCAGATCATAAAACAACATATTATCAGTGTGTTTTAGTGATTCAACAATCCAGAACTTTCTAATCTGTTGAATGTGGGGATCATTTTACTGGGAGAATAGGTAGGCTACTACTTTGCTTTTCTTAGTGTCCAAAGGGATTGAATCCCTATTTTTTCCACTCATTTAAAAATGCATTTAAAGTGAAAGTAGTCTGAATTTGATATTTATGCCAAACGTCATTGTTCTGATGTTTGTCATTATAACGTCATTATACTGACGTTTATGTGCATTAATGTATTGACATTTTTCTAAAACAAAAAAAGGCATGGAAGCATGTAGTATCATAAGGAGTTCAGATAGCCTTCTGCTCAGGTTGAGTTAATTCAAATGGTGAGAAGATAGCAGTCTCTGTATGTCTCTCTAAGGAAGTCGATACATACTGCAGAGACGAGGTAACATGTTCAACAGAGTTCTGCCTTCCATCACCTATCCATTTAACCCAATCCACACCCTGTCCATGGCTGACTTGGACAGCACAGGTTTAAAGGAACTCTGTCTGAACAGCGGGTCGTGGAAGACCCCGTCCACCCAATCTCTCAGAGTAGCGACCGGCGAGTCCTGCTGCTCAGCCGCCCTCACCTTCAGGTGGGGTACTTCAGTCGGATACCCCCCTGGGGAGAGGGACTCGCTGGGGGTGGCTGTGTGCATGCATGGAGGGAACTCAGGTTGGATAGTAGCAGTTTGTGCAGTGGACCAGATGTTAGGTTTGCTGCTCTCTGTACTTCGCAGGTCCCGTTCAGTGTAGAATGAGTTGGTTGTTCGGTCGTGGTCTGGTGTGTTTTTGAGGCAATCTGCTGACTGTGGCAATCGTTCATTCCCGTGTCGGAGTGTGTCTGGGGTATGTGTGAGTGGACTGTTGGAAGGGTCTTTGGGGTGGTGGCGCTGGTCCGGTGGTGTGTGTACTGGGGTGTTTTTGGTGTGAAACCGGTGTTTAGGGTCGCAGTCAGAACCATCTGACTCCAGCAGATCAAAGTCCTCCAGGTCACTCTGTTTTAGGTCCACACACCTCCCCGTTACAGAGTCTACAACCAAAAAATACATAGATGTTATAACAATCACAAATTTGACAGGACGGATAGAAAGCAACTTCCATATAAATTAATGGGAAGCCATTTTAACAGCCAGGTCACTCGTGATACCAGTCAGTATTCGACATCCATCCATGTCTGAGGATGTCGGGAAATGACATGGAAACCATCCACTAGGGGAAACAGTAAGCATCTGCCTCTGATTCCAAAGGTTGCAAGTTTGAATCCAGCGATACCTTAACCATTACCTTAACCATTCAGAGTCAATGCCTCACTTTAAGAATTTCAAGTTACTGCCTGAACTTAACCATAAACACTTCGAAATTTGACGTTAGGAACAACTTCCAAATTTCAAGTTTGAGAAACATGGATGAACATCTAATTCTGAGTTGACTGTGAGAGCGGGTAGCATGTTAATGGGTTCGTCTAGTTAATGATATAAATCTATGGTACACATACACTCACCATCAACATCTATCTCGCGTTTGATTGGCTCCTCCTCTTGCAATCCCTCCACACCATCACTGTCATCTTCACAGCCCCTCTCATCAGAGCTTTTATTGGCTCGTGGTGACCATGTGACTTTGTTCTCCTTCTTCAACCTCCGCCGTGCATTGGCAAACCACGTGGACACCTGAATGAACAAACACATTAATAAATCATTACGTATTTGATAAATTCCCAAGCCTACTGTTGTGGCCCTGAGCATGGCACTTAACCCCTTAACCTGCTCCAGGGGCATCGTATGTATGTGTATTTGGGTCTTTAGGAGGCTTTAGGATAAAGCAGAAGACACATTTCTGTGGGATGTAATCTTCTTCTGTTATTAACCAGTGCCTAGTACTCCTCGATCGTGTATGTACTGTAACACATGATAAGTTCAGAAGAGCTCCAACTAACATATTCATCCCCAAACACTGAGCCAGTTGTTACCTGTGTAAGTGTCATCTTGGTGATGATGGCCAGCATGATCTTCTCTCCCTTGGTGGGATATGGGTTCTTCTGGTGCTCCTGCAGCCAGGCCTTCAGAGTGCTGGTGGTCTCCCTGGTGGCGTTCTTCCTCCGTGCTGCGGCACTGTCCACTGATGACCCATATCTGGGAGAAGGGAGGTGAGGGGAGTAGTGTCAGAATAGGGGTGAATTTGACAGAGAAACTCTTCCAAACATTGCATTTTTCACATTATGTTTAATGGATCTAAGATGTGCTGGAGCTTCGGTTTCAAATATTGTATTTTTTCCTCCTTGTACTTGGTGTTTGACATATTATATGTCCAAGAGATATGCATGTGTAAATGGAACTATGCTATGCATCAATGACGCATGTTTTATTCCTATTTCTCCTATTTAGATCATATTTTGATGTTTACAAGAATGAGAAGTTATTTAGAAACAGATAACATGTTTAGTAGACATACCCATATCGGTCATATGGATACTGCCCAAATGCGTAATCATATGGATAGTATGCAGGGGTTTGAGAGGCCCCCACATGTGCAGACGCTCCATCTTTGGACTCCAAGGTTCCCTGCAGATATGAAATCAACTTTCATTGACATAACTTGACAAAACCTTTCAAAAACGGAGTCAATTATGTTTTGTTTAGTCTACTTTGCTCACCACAAATATGGATCAGTCCAGTGCGCACGAATTGGTCAAAGGTTTGTCCTTTTTATTTTCGCTGACATGACCAATTATGTGAAAAAAAATGAAAAAAAGAAAGAAAGTCAATATAGAAAAAAAGCCTACCTACCCTGGCATATAGAGCTGTTGCGTCGCCTCCGCAGGTGCCATAGTACCCTTGGCTCTTTCCATAGCCAGCTCCATACACACCCAGACCTATAGCCGGGGTTGGTATCTCCTGGCCCGGGGAGCCGAGCAGTCTGCTCTCATACACTGGGCACCGAAGAGGCTGGGGAGAGGGATGCGTCACACCTGAGTCCAGGAGAGACCTTCCGCCAGGCTCGAAGCAGTTGGCCAAAGAGCTCGTGCTCATGAGGAACTGGCGCGAAAACAAGAAAACATTATTTCGGAAAAATATAGACAATACGCAATACATGAGCACACAACGAAAAAGGCTACCAATAAATTACAGTTATTTTGTAAAACAAACTAAACGTAGGCTATGTGATGTATCTGCAAAACCGGAGACACTAGCTTATAAAGTACAGAAACAAACTATGTTTTCCTTCACCACAATTTCTTTCAAGTTTCTTCTAATTTAGTGAAAGAGCATTACCTGGTGTGTGGGTGAGTAGGGGTATCCTAGCTGCGGGTAAGCCATGATATCAAACATCAGTGAATGTCAGCAAACTTTAAAGGATCAAGCACGAGCACAATGTCCAACTGTCACTCATCAATGCATCAGGATCAAGTAGCCCGTAGACGCTGATCTAAGGTCAGTTCCGAAGGTGGAATCTGGGTAAGTTACACGTGTGCTAGATCTGTGCGTAAAGGTAACTTTGACTGAATCAAATCAACACCAAGACACACTGCTTTCCACTGCGGGTAAAGTGCCAGGACCAAAGATTTGGTTTGTAATGAACAGTCTGCTTCAGCTGTTCTTCGGCTCTTCTATTGAGGTATTAGAGAAATATCAGCTATAGAGCAATTCTCCCTTGGGATGTTTTTTGGGGGATGGCTCAGGTGTCCAAGTCGGTTGACGGTTGGTGACGCGCTGAATTAATGAATATGTTTACCGTCCAGTCAGTCTGGTGAAACACATTATTTGCAGTCCAAAGAGGCAGGGATGTTGTGATCTATGATCCACAAACCAACCATGCCACTCCTGATGCGCTCTCTGCTTTTAACTCGCCTGTCTCTCTGACGTCACATGGACTCCCGCGTGCACAACTACTGGTCATCTCCTTCAGTAACGCAGATTTAGTACAGGACCTTCGATTTAGCCCCATTTCGTGGAGAAATACAAATGTGTAAAATAATACACATTATATTAAATAAATTAAAAGTGGTCAAAATGCATCACTGAGTTAGAAAAGCCTGCTTTCATTGAGAAAAAAACGAAGGTATAGGCCTAAATTCCTCCAAATTATCTTGAAGAATAAACGTATCAAAGTCTGCTTTCGATGAACTACAAGACATGAAAGAAAATACAACTATATAGCTCTGGACAGTTTCTCCAAACTGTCTAAAACCATAGACTCCTTCCCGTTATTGCCGGTGTCTGTGAACGACAGACCTGCTCGCTTAAAGATTTTTGTTTCCACACGAGCGCACACACCGCCCCGGGGTCCCGGTAAATATAATGAGGATGTGTTCAAATCTCTCCCTCCGACACACACACACACGCACGCACGCACGCACGCACGCACACACACACACACACACACACACACACATACACACACACACACACACACACACACACTACATCAGAGGTGGAACAAGGAATGATGTGAAAGCTCTATCGTGGATGATTGATGACTATGAGATGATATTAGCATAATAGCTTTTTATTCCTGTAGTTTAGATAACATGTCACCTCAATGAAATTACCTCCTGACTCCTGATCAAGCTGTTATAGTGGAGAGGAGATTATAATAGCCAGGTCTGAACGAATTAATCAAACAATAAGCACGTCTCTTATCTTGAGAGGGCATCATTTCCATCTCAGTGGCTGTGATGATGATAAATTGAAAGTTGCCCTGTAAGAGGAAATGCTATTCATATTGTGATTTAACTGTATTATACATGATTGTTTACCTGTTTTTTAATTACTAAAGGTCAAATTGGAATTAAATCCTAATAAGCTGTGTGTGTGTGTGTGTGTGTGTGTGTGTGTGTGTGTGTGTGTGTGTGTGTGTGTGTGTGTGTGTGTGTGTGTGTGTGTGTGTGTGTGCGTGTGTGTGTAAGAATCACCCTATCAGAGTAATTCTTTACAGATCAATGTCATCTCTCCCCAGAGACTATCCAAACACGTCATCCTTAATAAAAACACTTGACATGAGATATTACTGATATAACAATACTGTAACTGTATCTGTCATTACTAATCTAAAGCATTAATGATGATGAGTACCTCATCTCTCTCTCCCACTCTCTTCCTCTCTCAACTCTCTCTGTCTTCCTCTCTCCCCCTCTCTCATCTCTCTCCTGCTCTCGTCCTCCTCTCTCATTCTCCCCCCTCTCCCTCCTCTCTCATTCTCTCCCCCTCTCCCTTCTCTCTCACCTCTCTCCCCCTCCTCTCTCATCTCTCTACCTCCTCTCCCACCTCTCTCATTCTCTCCCGGTCTCCCTCCTCTCTCATTCTCTCCCCTCTTCCTCCTCTCTCCTGCTCTCTCATCTCTCTCCTGCTCTCTCCCTCCTCTTTCATCTCTCCCCTGCTCTCTCCCTCCTCTCTCATTCTCTCCCCCTCTCCCATAGCAGCTAAAAGGGTAATCATGTTTCTGTTCTCTTATTCTGCATCATTGATGAGAAGGGTCAGTGGATTTATACCGTAGGCTTAGTTCACTGACTCCTTTCCCTCTTTAGGGCTTCTCTTGAGGGCCCTTATTAAGGGTATGAGAACACCTTCTGATAGCCTGGCTAATGTGGAAGTATAGTATGGAAGTATTCTGTTTAGGACATTACAGTGTGTGTTACAGTATGGTAGATTGTGGGTTAGGTTAATTCAAGTTTACAACGGTATAGGTTTGTTATGATCCTCTTCCTCAGAGAGAAAAAGAGAAAGGGAGAGAGAGAGCAAGAGAGAGAGCAAGAGAGAGAGAGAGAACCTTGTGCTGTGGTAATGAAAGACAGTGGGTCGGCTATTTATTTTTTATCCTCGTCTCCCTTCCTCCTCTTCTCACCCCCACCCCCCTAGAATGAAGCAAGTTAGGGAGTAGAAATTAAGTAGAGAATTTAGATAATCCAGTTAGTAGATTCCCAATATTCAATTCTATTCTATTTTGTTCTATTGTATAGTATTGTATTGTATTGCATTCTGTTCTGTTCTACTGTAATATATCATTTTGTTCCATCATACAAGAGGAGGATGAGAGCAGATCAAATGCTCTTAGAGGTGAACTAAACTTTCCTCCATCGCTCTACTTAACTAAAACACCTTCATAAAGAATTTCTATGCACTCTCTCTCTCACTCTCTTTTTCTCCACAGTCGCCGGCCATCTCTCTCTCTGTCTCATTGTTCTTTAAGTGATTCTTCATCAGAGACATTTAAACCATGTTTTTCTCCTCTCTGCCAAAGACATTACTAGCTGTACCTCTTCCCCCAATCTTTTATGCTGAAAAAGCCAAACCTGAGAGACACAAAAAGCATCTACATGTTAAATAGTGATTAAAATTGTATAGTATTCGTACTTTCAGGTAGGAAATATTCAAATGTGCCTTTCCGTACTGTACAGTGATTGAAGGAAGTTGTGATTGGAGTTTTCCCCCTTTCTGCATTTATCTACTGTGATGCTTTCTTCTCTCATATTACCGTGTGTGTGTCTGTGTGTGTGTGTGTATATGTATGTGTGTGTGTGTGGGGGGGGGGGGGGGCACCTACTGTGATGCCTTTCCCTCGCTCACATTAACTCCACGCCCCTCCCACGGTATTATAGTTCAAGTATGCAGACGGGAGAAAATAGAGTGTGTGTGTGTGTTTACTGTTGAGTAGGTGCATTATGAATGAATGATTGATGTGAAGGGAACATTATGATAATCACGGTCTGATAGATGCAGTGTATTCTCAGATACCTATAAAAGTATGCAATATAGATGTAGAAGTATACCATATATTAACATAAAAATATGGAATAGAATATTCAAGAGAGGGGAATAATGACATATATTACGGACACATCTTTTGAAAAGTCACAAAACCATGAGGAAATGAAACTCAGGAGCATGATAGAAGTATTCTTTGTTGTTCCATACAGAATGACATTGCTTTTGTCATTTCATTAGAAAAAGGAAACTTTGTGATGCACAGAAAGAAATAACATAATCCTGTTCAGTGTCAGAAGTTAAACACTATCATCCGATTGGAGTGACGTGTGTTTGTGGGAATAGCGTCTAAAGCCAGAGCAGGAATCTAGAAATATGGACACATTTCTATTTGTAGAGGTTGAGACAGTCACCTTTCATGGGACAAATGGAATGTCAATCAAGCACTGGAGCACAGAAGGGTTCTCCCCCAGGACATAGTGGTTACAGAATGATGATGGGGGTTGTTGTTGGAACATCATCACTTTAGGTGCAGTGGGACTGATGTTGGGGAAACCTGAGTCCTTTTTATCTCTCTCCTGTTCCTCTCTCTTCTCTTTCTTTCTCTTCTCTCTCCCCACTACCTCTCACCTTTACTTTCTCTCTCCTCTCTCCCCCCACTACCTCTCACCTTTACTTTCTCTCACTTCTCTCTCCCCACTACCTCTCTCTCTTCTCTTTCTCTCTTCTCTCTCCCCACTACCTCTTACCTTTACTTTCTCTCACTTCTCTCTCCCCACTACCTCTCTCTCTTCTCTTTCTCTCTTCTCTCTCCCCACTACCTCTCTCTCTTCTCTTTCTCTCTTCTCTCTCCCCACTACCTCTCTCTCTTCTCTTTCTCTCTTCTCTCTCCCCACTACCTCTCACCTTTACTTTCTCCCCTGTGCTCCCTTCTTCATATAGCTCCTTCCTTTACCCATTGCCCTGTTTACGCTTCTCCCACACTTTTTTTCTGCTTTCTCTTTCCTCTTTGCTCCCCTCTTCCTCTATCTCTCCTTTACCCTCTACCCCCTCTCTCTTTCCTCTCCTCTCTCCCATCTCTCTCTCCTCTTCCCTCCATCTCCTGGTCTTGTAGTTTGTCTGGAGTGGGTCAGAAGGGACTGAGTTGAGTGGTCTCTCAGAGGTCAACCAGGCAGTAAAAGTGTGTGTGTGTGTGTGTGTGTGCGTGTGTGTGTGTGTGTGTGTGTGTGTGTGTGTGTGTGTGTGTGTGTGTGTGTGTGTGTGTGTGTGTGTCTGTGTGTCTGTGTGTCTGTGTGTCTGTGTGTCTGTGTGTCTGTGTGTGTGTGTGTGGGACAGAGAGAGCGGGTCGATAAAGAGATTGGCGAAAGAGGCCTTATATCACATTCCATCCAAGGAAAAGTGTAGAGAGATGACAACAGAAAAAATACATGAGGGATGTGAAGAGAGGAAAAAAGAGACAGGAAGCAGGAGGGAGAGAGGAGCAGAGGGAAGAGAGAGAGAGACAGAGACAGGAAGCAGGAGGGAGAGTGGGGCAGAGGGAAGAGAGAGAGCGACAGAGACAGGAAGCAGGAGGGAGTGGAGTAGAGGGAAGAGAGAGCGAGAGACAGAGACAGGAAGCAGGAGGGAGAGTGGAGCAGAGGGAAGAGAGAGACAGACAGAGACAGGAAGCAGGAGCGAGAGTGGAGCAGAGGGAAGAGAGAGAGAGAGACAGAGACAGGAAGCGGGAGGGAGAGTGGAGTAGAGGGAAGAGAGAGCGAGAGACAGAGACAGGAAGCAGGAGGGAGAGTGGAGCAGAGGGAAGAGAGAGACATAGACATAGACAGGAAGCAGGAGGGAGAGTGGAGCAGAGGGAAGACAGAGAGAGAGAGACAGAGACAGGAAGCAGGAGGGAGAGTGGAACAGAGGGAAGAGAGAGACAGAGACAGGAAGCAGGAGGAAGAGTGGAGCAGAGTGAAGAGAGAGAGACAGAGACAGGAAGCAGGAGGGAGAGTGGAGCAGAGGGAAGAGAGAGACAGACAGAGACAGGAAGCAGGAGCGAGAGTGGAGCAGAGGGAAGAGAGAGAGAGAGACAGAGACAGGAGGGAGAGTGGAGCAGAAGAATAGAGAGAGAGAGAGAGAGAGAGAGAGACAGGAAGCAGGAGGGAGAGTGGAGCAGAGGGAAGAGAGAGAGAGAGACAGAGACAGGACAGAGAGACAGAGATTGAAGAGAGATAGGACAATTATTTAGATGGAGAAAGAAAGGTAGCTAGAGAGGTAGATAGATAAAGAACAAGGGAGAGAGAGGGGTAGATGAATAGAGAGAGGTATAGAGAGAGCTGTTTAAAGTGTGTATGCTTTCTGATTCCTGAGAGACTAGCTGTATTCCTCTGCATTACTTCTGCTTCATTACCTTCTCCTTCTCTCCATCTCCTCCTCTCCCTTTCCTCCTCTCCTCTCCTCCTCTCTCCATGCTATACATTATTCACCCCTTCACCCCTATGTCCCCAGGGACCAATACAGACCATCATACTGCTGCTAACACTTAAACCTGGGAAGAGATTTTCAATGTAACGATTCCATGGCAAATAGTGTATGAACTGATACACAAAACAACACTTGATTCAATACTTTGAGTTTTTCAATTAAACGTATTATACAATATTCTTGCCACCAACAGAATGCTGTATATATGGGGCATACAACAATCTCACCTCTGTAGATTTTGCTGCGAAGATACAGAATCATTACATAATTTATTCTGTTATTGCCCCCAATTTATTCTGTTATTGAACCTGGTCACAGGTTCAGGAATGGTTGAAAAATCACAACATACATTTGAAATTAACCTTACAATCAGCAGTATTGGGCGATGTGGAAAGCCATAGTCAATCAATCAACAATATACAAATATTCTTGTAAAAAATATTCATCTTTAACTTACAATCTGTGTATACTATGTGATTATAAAGGTTCAAAATTAATGTAAGACATCACAGCACAGTTGAAAAATATATAGCGCATGGAAATCAAAAGGGCGTGGTCTACGGAGATAGGTGGGATGGGCTGAGAGAAGTTGAGGAGTGGGATTAAAGCTCATGATCGGTAATATTTATTACTGAAAACACTATATATAATGTATACTGGAGATGTCTGAGCATTGTATATCCAAAATGTAATGTGTATCTAAAAAAATCACATCTTTGTTATGTGACTACTGTGCATAAAAGTAATGTGTGTGAAATGTATATGTAACAAATAAGCTGTAAAAACAAAAATAGAAAACAAAGTTACTTTTTCCCCTAAGAGGGGTAGATGGGCCAATAAAAATAATTTAATAATTATAATAAAAACACTTTCATCTGCTGCTCCTCCACCATTTACACTGGGTAAACCTTGTGTGTGTGTGTGTGTTTGTGTGCGTGCGCGTGTGTGTGTGCGTGCGTGCGTGTGCGTGCGTGTGTGCGCGCGCGCGCGTGTGTGTGTGTGTGTGCGTGTGTGTATGTGTTTGTTTCTGTTGCTCTCTTTCTTTTTCTTACTCATTTCTAATCCTAGTTCTATCTTTCTCTCTATCCATTACTAGTTGTAAGTTCCACTCTTAACCGTTAAGTAACACCAGACCAGTGAGCAGTTAGAAGTGAATAGGAGTATTTTATTTTCTGTTAGTTCTCTCTCCTACACTCTCCGGAGTCAGACGCCATCCTCTGGACATGTAAGGAACTACAACATTGACTAAGTGAAAAGGATGACAGCCTGCTAGCTCCATGGTAATCTAGTGCCTAACACGGCCATCTACCAGTCAGTGTGGGGTTGGTCTCTGGGGTTGGGAGGGACAGCAGCCCATTAAGTGCATATTTAAAGAGCTCTCCATGTAGAGTAAGAAGAGCTGTAATGCTGGGAGATTTTTCCTGTGGGACTTTGGTGGTGTTCTATTTCCAGTCCTATCTGATCACGGATGGACAAAAATCTAAGCATCTGTGACAGTGGGAAACCAGATATCTGCCAACTGTGTGTGTGTGTGTGTGTGTGTGTGTGTGTGTGTGTGTGTGTGTGTGTGTGTGTGTGTGTGTGTGTGTGTGTGTGTGTGTGTGTGTGTGTGTGTGTGTACATGTGTGTGCATTTATGACAGTGGGGATCCCTGCCAACTGTTTTTGAGATCTAAGAGTGAGGGAGGACGGCACAGAGACACAAGTTGGACAGAGTTTCTGTCCATTAGGCTCTATTAACTTAGATGATTTAGGGTTCACATTACAATCTCTCTCTCTCCCTCTCTCCCTGTGTGTGTGTGTGTGTGTGTGTGTGTGTGTGTGTGTGTGTGTGTGTGTGTGTGTGTGCGTGTGTGCGTGTGTGCGTGCGTGCGTGCGTGCGTGCGTGCGTGCGTGCGTGCGTGCGTGTGTGTGTGTATGTGTCTATAACTGTAATCTAATGATAGATGAGGAATGAGGACTGATGAGATTCATTGCTACCCACAGAGGTCCATCTGAAGATTGTGCTGTTGCTTTAGCAAACAAAGACCCAGTGTATATCTCCACTTTCAGTCTTGACACATTTGTAAGCTATGCATATAGCGTTAGAATGTGTAGAATGGATACAGCTCTAAAAACCACAGGGTTTGTATTCCGTTGAAAGACATGTTGAACATTGAGAGAGGCACGGAACTGAGAGATGTGAATTTTGAATGGGGAACGTGAATGGGTGTTCTATTCTTTCTAATTCTGTAGTTAAGCAGCTCTGCTATGAGACACTATAGGAGGATAAACACTGTAGTAAAATGTCTGAATAGACCCAGCGACGCGAACACTCAACCATGAACTCAACGACGTAATCTCTTTTTCATACATTTTCCCTCAGATTACCACACTGAATAGACGAGAGAAAAAGAGAGGCGATTTATTACTTCAGTCCTATTCACCGTTTTGTTATGTCTATTTTCGCTCTATGTTAAATTCTACAACTTCAGGGTCCTGACGATGTTTGGAGATCGGAACCGCAACAGTCTTCCACAGCTGCAACGTGACAATAAAACACCAAACAAGAAGAGATAATAGAATTCAGCACTTAGTAAACTGTTATTACATAGCATGGCTGTTGAATTACATGAATTTTAACATGAGTTTCATTGGGAGACTCTGGTCAGCTCTTTTGTACACCTAGTTCTAATGTTAATAGTTTTAATACAGATAATCTCTATGGAAGAATAATATCTCACCATGGACAAACATTTACTTACAGGCCTACATTGGCTACATGAATATATTATTTTGATAACATCACAACAGTGGATTTAACCCAGTCCTGTTTATTCTCTGGTAGTTTAAATGTCCTACATATCCTCTACTGATAATGTAGTTCTTTCTTTGCTATCATTTGGGAGAAAATGATAAATGAATGAAAAAAGTGTAAGCGTGTATAGTGAGATCATACTTCCTTGGCCTACAAGGAATTGAAGCATTGGTTCATTTACTTTCTTCATAGCTTCAGCTTATAACTGATCAACACTGATATTTTGCATATCAGAAGGGGGACATTGTAGTCAAGTTGCACTGTGCATAATCTTTAACTTCAATGTAAACTATACTATATAATTTCTCCCCTCAGAGTTAGACAATGTGCCAGGTCTCTTTCCCAGGGACCTCAGGGTCAAACTGTCCTAAGCCTGTTTGGTTATCAAATACGGCCTTTCCCTCAACCTCTCTTTATCTCTATTAATCTAGCATTGTCCCTGTCTTTCTCTTCACCTGCTCCTCTCTCTTCCTCCCTCCATTTTTATCTCCTGCCTTTCTCTTTCTCAATCTTTATTGTTCCCTGGCCCTCCTTCTCTGTCTCCTTGCCCTTCTCTGTCTTTCTCTTTCTTGTTATCCTCCCCTGCCCCCCTCCCTCTCTCTCCATCTTTCTCTCCTGCCCCTCCCCCTCTCCCTCCATCTCTCTCCCCTGCCCCTCTCCCACTCTCTCCATCTCTCCCCTGCCCCTCTCCCACTCTCTCCATCTCTCTCCTGCCCCTCTCCCACTCTCTCCATCTCTCTCCCCTGCCCCTCTCCCACTCTCTCCATCTCTCTCCCCTCCCCCTCTCCCACTCTCTCCATCTCTCTGCCCTGCCCCTCTCCCACTCTCTCCATCTCTCTCTCCTGCCCCTCTCCCACTCTCTCCATCTCTCCCCTGCCCCTCTCCCACTCTCTCCATCTCTCTCCTGCCCTTCTCCCACTCTCTCCATCTCTCTCTCCTGCCCCTCTCAGCAGGCCTATAGACTTCTAACTTGTCTACATTTACCCCCTGTGTTGCCCCTCGAATGTGGCTGCCACTGTGAAACCCCTCAATTCTCCCTCAGTCAGCTGACTCTATTCTCCCTCAGTCAGCTCACTCCCACTGTTTTCACGACCTATAACCCCTGGCTCATGGCAACAGGAGGAAGAATGCCAGCTTTGATTGACAGCACAAAGAGGATCTCTCTCTCTCTCTCTCTCTCTCTCTCTCTCTCTCTCTCTCTCTCTCTCTCTCTCTCTCTCTCTCTCTCTCTCTCTCTCTCTCTCTCTCTCTCTCTCTCTCTCTCTCTCTCTCTCTCTCTCTCTCTCTCTCGCTCTCTCTGTCTCTCTGTCTCTCACACACACACACACACACATACACACACACACAGACAGAGGATTGGAGCCATTTTGAGGGAGGACAATGGATGATTTGGGTTGATTGGATCACTGAAGGGCTGATGACTGTCAAAAGAGCAACGTTGTCTTTACATAAGCCTGATTATCTCAGCATGGTGAGGAGGGATCAGGGGAGCAGGGGGGGGCGGCAGGGAGTTAGCCCCCCACATGGTGCCTCTAAAGGGGATAGGTCTGTACACGAGGCCCAGGCTGTGGGGCCTAGTTCTCTCTCATCCACTGGTGGCCTTTAAATAATCTATTCAGATGACCAGAGGTCCTGAGACATGTGGATATCACAGGCGGATGTGTGTGGGAAACTATGAGTGGTGATGGGGGGATGGGCATGGAGGACGCACCAATTGTCCGATGTTGGCTGTAAATAGAGCATCCCTCACATTTACCCTCCTCCATCATCATCATCATCATCATCTCCTCCTCTTCCTCAGAAACAGAGAGGTGGGATGCCAGAATAGAAAACAGAGAGGTGGGATGCCAGGATTGAAAAGAGAGAGAGGGAGATGCCAGGACAGAAAAGAGAGAGAGGGAGATGCCAGAACAGAAAAGAGAGAGAGGGAGATGCCAGGACAGAAAAGAGTGAGAGGGGGATGCCAGAATAGAAAACAGAGAGGTGGGATGCCAGGATTGAAAAGAGAGAGAGGGAGATGCCAGAACAGAAAAGAGAGAGAGGGGGATGCCAGAATAGAAAACAGAGAGGTGGGATGCCAGGATTGAAAAGAGAGAGAGGGAGATGCCAGGACAGAAAAGAGAGAGAGGGGGAGATGCCAGGACAGAAAAGAGTGAGAGGGAGATGCCAGAACAGAAAAGAGAGAGAGGGGGATGCCAGAATAGAAAACAGAGAGGTGGGATGCCAGGATTGAAAAGAGAGAGAGGGAGATAACAGGACAGAAAAGAGAGAGAGGGAGATGCCAGGACAGAAAAGAGAGAGAGGGGGATGCCAGGACAGAAAAGAGAGAGAGGGAGATGCCAGAACAGAAAAGAGAGAGAGGGAGATGCCAGGACAGAAAAGAGTGAGAGGGAGATGCCAGGACAGAAAAGAGAGAGAGGGAGATGCCAGGACAGAAAAGAGAGAGAGGGGGATGCCAGGACAGAAAAGAGTGAGAGGGGGATGCCAGGACAGAAAAGAGAGAGAGGGAGATGCCAGGACAGAAAAGAGAGAGAGGGAGATGCCAGGACAGAAAAGAGAGAGAGGGAGATGCCAGAACAGAAAAGAGAGAGAGGGAGATGCCAGGACAGAAAAGAGAGAGAGGGAGATGCCAGGACAGAAAAGAGAGAGAGGGGGATGCCAGGACAGAAAAGAGAGAGAGGGGGATGCCAGGACAGAAAAGAGAGAGAGGGGGATGCCAGGACAGAAAAGAGAGAGAGGGAGATGCCAGGACAGAAAAGAGAGAGAGGGGGATGCCAGGACAGAAAAGAGAGAGAGGGAGATGCCAGGACAGAAAAGAGAGAGAGGGAGATGCCAGGACAGAAAAGAGAGAGGGGGAGATGCCAGGAATGACAACAGAGAGAGGGGAATGCCAGGTTTGAAAAGAGAGAGAGGGGGAAGCCAGGACAGAAAAGAGCAGCAGGACAGGGCTATCAAAGACAAATCCCCCCATAATCTGTCTCTTTAATAGGGATTTAAACACACCAAAGAGCCAGTGGTATAATACCAAAGACTAAATGAAGCTCTATTCAAGCTGAGAGCATTGATACTGATACAATTAAGAACACTAAAGATAGTTGGGGCACTTACTGCCTCCGTTCTCTGTATATACTTTCCCTATATATCCCTTTATATACTTTTCCTTATATAACCCTGTGTATACTTTCCCTATATAACTCTGTATATACTTTTCCCCATATAACCCTGTATATACTTTCCCTATATATCCCTTTATATACTTTTCCTTATATAACCCTGTGTATACTTTCCCTATATAACTCTGTATATACTTTTCCCCATATAACCCTGTATATACTTTCCCTATATAACCCTGTATATACTTTCCCTATATAACCCTGTATATACTTTCCCTATGTAACCCTGTATATACTTTTCCCTATATAACCATGTATATACGTTTCCCTATATAACCCTGTATATACTTTCCCTTATATAACCCTGTATATACTTTCCCCTATATAACTCTGTATATACTTTTCACTATATACACTTTTCCCTATATAACCATGTATATACTTTTCCCTAAATAACCCTGTATACACTTTCCCTATATAACCCTGTGTATACTTTTCCCTATATAACCATGTATATACTTTCCCTATGTAACCCTGTATATACTTTTCCCTATATAACCATGTATATACTTTTCCCTATATAATCCTGTATATACTTTCCCCTATATAACCCTGTATATACTTTCCCCTATATAACTCTGTATATACTTTTCACTATATACCACTTTATATACTTTCCCTATATAACCATGTATATACTTTCCCCTATATAACCATGTATATACTTTCCCCTATATAACTCTGTATATACTTTTCACTATATACCACTTTATATACTTTTCCCTATATAACCCTGTGTATACTTTCGCTATATAACCCGGAATATACTTTTCCCTATATAACCCTGTATATACTTTCCCTGTATAACCCTGTATATACTTTTCCCTATATAACCCTGTATATACTTTTCCCTATATAACCCTGTATATACTTTTCCCTATATAACCCTGTGTATAATTTCCCCTATATAACCCTGTATATACTTTCCCCTATATAACCCTGTATATACTTTTCCCTATATAACCCTGCATATACTTTTCCCTATATAAACCTGTATATACTTTCCCTATATAACTGTATATACTTTCCCTATATAACCCTGTATATACTTTCCCTATATAACCCTGTATATACTTTCTCTATATAACCCTGTATATACTTTCCCTATATAACTGTGTATATACTTTCCCTATATAACCTTGTATATGCTTTCCCTATATAACCCTGTATATACTTTCCCTATATAACTCTGTATACACTTTCCCTATATAACCCTGTATATACTTCCCTATCTAACTCTGTATATACTTTCCCTATATAACTATATATATACTTTCCCTATATAACTCTGTATATACTTTCCCTATATAACCCTGTATATACTTTCCCCTATATAACTCTGTATATACTTTTCCCCATATAACCCTGTATATACCTTTCCCTATATAACCCTGTATATACTTTTCACTATGTAACCCTGTATATACTTTTCCCTATATAACTCTGTGTATACTTTCGCTATATAACCCAGAATATACTTTTCAATATATAACCCTGTATATACTTTCCCTATATAACCCTGTATATACTTTTCTTATATAACCCTGTATATACTTTCCCTATATAACCCTGTATATACTTTCCCTATATAACCCTGTATATACTTTCCCTATATAACTCTGTATATACTTTCCCTATATAACCCTGTTTATACTTTTCCTATATAACCCTGTATATACTTTCCTTATATAACTCTGTGTAACCTTTCCCTATATAACTCTGTATATACTTTCCCTATATAACTCTATATATACTTTCCCTATATAACTCTGTATATACTTTCCCTATATAACTCTATATATACTTTCCCTATATAACTCTATATATACTTTCCCTATATATCTGTCACGATCGTGTGGAGGATTGACGGACCAAAACGCAGCATTAGGAAAATAAGCCATCTCCTTTTATTGACGAAGAAGGCAAAACGAAACAAACACACTTACGAACTAATCAAAACAAGAAAACGATCGTGAAGCTAAATAAACGATGTGCACACACAGGCTACAAACGTTTAACATAGACAACTACTCACAACAAATGAAAGCCTATGGCTACCCTAAATAAGGCTCCCAATCAGAGACAACCGAAATCAGCTGTCTCTAATTGGGAACTCATTCAGGTAACCATAGACTCTCCTAGACAACTAAACATACATAGACAACGCTAGACACATGTACTCAACACAAACCCATATACTACACCCAACAACCCCTTTACCATAGAATCACCCAAAACCAACAAAACACAAACATTCCCCATGTCACACCCTGACCTAACTAAAATAATAAAGAAAACAAAGAATACTAAGGCCAGGGCGTGACATAACCCCCCCCTTAAGGTGCGAACTCCTGGCGCACCATTACACAGTCTAGGGGAGGGTCTGGGTGGGCTTCCATCCACGGTGGCGGCTCCGGCTCTAGTCGTGGTCCCCACGTCACCACAGTCCCTAACCGCCTCCTTAGCTTCCTCCAAATGACCCCCCTCCTTATTAACCCCACTGCATTAAGGGGCAGTTCCGGACTAAGGGGCAGCTCCGGACTAAGGGGCAGTACCAGGGTAAGGGGCAGTACCAGGGTCAGGGGCAGCTCCGAACTAAGGGGCAGTACCAGGGTAAGGGACAGCACCAGGATAAGGGGCAGCACCAGGATAAGGGGCAGCTCCGGACTGAGGAACGGCAGCTCCGGACTGAGGGACTGCAGCTCCGGACTGAGGGACGGCCCATGGCTGGCTGACAGATCTGGCTGCTCATGGCTGGCTGACGGATCTGGCTGCTCATGGCTGGCTGACGGATCTGGCTGCTCATGGCTGGCTGACGGATCTGGCTGTTCATGGCTGGCTGACGGATCTGGCTGCTCATGGCTAGCTGACGGATCTGGCTGCTCATGGCTAGCTGACGTATCTGGCTGCTCATGGCTAACTGACGGATCTGGCTGCTCATGGCTAACTGACGGATCTGGCTGCTCATGGCTGGCTGACGGATCTGGCTGCTCATGGCTAGCTGACGGATCTGGCTGCTCATGGCTAGCTGACGGATCTGGCTGCTCATGGCTAGCTGACGGATCTGGCTGCTCATGGCTAACTGACGGATCTGGCTGCTCATGGCTGGCTGACGGATCTGGCTGCTCATGGCTAGCTGACAGCTCTGGCAGATCCTGTCTGGTTGGCGGCTCTGGCAGATCCTGTCTGGTTGGCGGCTCTGGCAGATCCTGTCTGGTTGGTGGCTCTGGCAGATCCTGTCTGGTTGGCGGCTCTGGCAGATCCTGTCTGACGGACGGCTCTAGCGGCTCCTGTCTGGCGGGCGGCTCTAGCGGCTCCTGTCTGGCGGGCGGCTCAGTAGGCTCATGGCAGACGGGCGGCTTTGCAGGCTCATGGCAGACGGGCGGCTTTGCAGGCTCATTGCAGACGGATGGCTCAGATGGCGCTGGGGAGACGGATGGCTCAGATGGCGCTGGGGAGACGGATGGCTCAGATGGCGCTGGGGAGACGGATGGCTCAGACATCGCTGTGCAGACGGCAGACTCCTGCCGGCTGAGGCGCACTGTAGGCCTGGTGCGTGGTGCCGGGACTGGTGGTACCGGGCTGGGGACACGCATCTCAGGGCTAGTGCGGGGAGCAGCAACAGGACGCACAGGACTCTGGGGACACACAGGAGGCTTGGTGCGTGGTTTAGGCACTGGTGGTAAAGGGCTGGAGACACGCACCATATGGCTAGTGCGTGGAGGAGGCACTGGTGGTACTGGGTTGGGGCGGAGAGGTGGTGCCGGAAATACCGGACCGTGCAGGCGTACTGGCTCCCTTGAGCGCCGAGCCTGCCCAACCTTACCTGGTTGTATGCTCCCCGTCGCCTGACCAGTGCGGGGAGGTGGAAAAACCTGCACCGGCCTATGTAGGCGAACCGGGGACACCATGCGTAAGGCTGGTGCCATGTACGCCGGCCCGAGGAGACGCACTGGTGACCAGATGCGTTGGGCCGGCTTCATGACATACGGCTCAACGCTCAGTCTAGCCCGGCCGATACGTGGAGCTGAAATGTACCGAACCGGGCTATGCACGCGTACAGGAGACACCGTGCGCTCTACTGCGTAACACGGTGTCTGCCCGTACTCTCGCTCTCCACGGTAAGTACAGGGAGTAGGCGCAGGTTTCCTACCTGACTTCGCCACACTCCCTTTAAGGCCCCCCCAAGACATTTTTGGGTTGTACTCACGGGCTTCCAGCCTTGTCTCCGTGCTGCCTCCTCATATCGCCTCCTCTCGGCTTTAGCTGCCTCCAGCTCTTCACGAGGAAGGCGATATTCTCCCGGTTGTGCCCACGGCCCCTTACCATCCAGTATCTCCTCCCATGTCCACGAATCCTGTGTAGGTGGGTCCTGTTGCCGCTTTCCATGCCGCTTGGTCCTGTATTGGTGAGTAGTTCTGTCACGATCGTGTGGAGGATTGACGGACCAAAACGCAGCTTTTGGAAAATAAGCCATCTCCTTTTATTGACGAAGAAGGCAAAACGAAACAAACACACTTACGAACTAATCAAAACAAGAAAACGATCGTGAAGCTAAATAAACGATGTGCACACACAGGCTACAAACGTTTAACATAGACAACTACTCACAACAAATGAAAGCCTATGGCTACCCTAAATAAGGCTCCCAATCAGAGACAACCGAAATCAGCTGTCTCTAATTGGGAACTCATTCAGGTAACCATAGACTCTCCTAGACAACTAAACATACATAGACAACGCTAGACACATGTACTCAACACAAACCCATATACTACACCCAACAACCCCTTTACCATAGAATCACCCAAAACCAACAAAACACAAACATTCCTCATGTCACACCCTGACCTAACTAAAATAATAAAGAAAACAAAGAATACTAAGGCCAGGGCGTGACAATAACTCTGTATATACTTTCCCTATATAACCCTGTATATACTTGCCCTATATAACTCTGTTTATTCTTTTCCCTATATAACCCTGCATATACTTTTCCCTATATAACCCTGTATATACTTTCCCCTGTATAACCCTGAATATACTTTCCCCTATATAACCCTGTATATACTTTCCCCTATATAACTCTGAATACACTTTTCCCCATATAACCCTGTATATACCTTTCCCTATATAACCCTGTATATACTTTTCCCTATGTAACCCTGTATATACTTTTCCCTATATAACCCTGTGTATACTTTCGCTATGTAACCCAGAATATACTTTCCCCTATATAACCCTGTATATACTTTTCCCTATATAATTCTGTATATACTTTTCAATATATAACCCTGTATATACTTTCCCTATATAACTCTGTATATACTTTCCCCTATATAACCCTGTTTATACTTTCGCTATATAACCCGGAATATACTTTTCCCTACATAACCCTGTATATACTTTTCCCTATATAACCCTGTATATACTTTTCAATATATAACCCTGTATATACTTTCCCTAAATAACCCTGTATATACTTTCCCTATATAACCCTATATATACTTTCCCTATATAACTCTGTATATACTTTCCTTATATAACCCTGCATATACTTTCCCTATATAACTCTGTATATACTTTCCCTATATAACTCTGTATATACTTTTCCCTATATAACCCTGTATATACTTTCCCTATATAAATTCTGTATATACTTTTCCCTATATAACCCTGTATATACTTTCCCTATATAACCCTGCATATACTTACCCCTATATAACTGTGTATACTTTTCCCTATGTAACCCTGTAAATACTTTCCATTATATAACCCTGTATATACTTTCCCTATATAACTCTGTATATACTTTCCCTATATAACCCTGCATATACTTTCCCCTATATAACTCTGTGTATACTTTTCCCTATGTAACCCTGTAAATACTTTCCCCTATATAACCCTGTATATACTTTCCCTATATAACTATGTATATACTTTCCCTATATAACCCTGTATATGCTTTTCCTATATAACCCTGTATATACTTTCCTTATATAACTCTGTGTAACCTTTCCCTATATAACTCTGTATATACTTTCCCTATATAACTCTGTATATACTTTCCCTATATAACTCTATATATACTTTCCCTATATAACTCTGTATATACTTTCCCTATATAACCCTGTATACACTTTCCCTATATAACTCTGTATATTCTTTTCCCTATATAACCCTGCATATACTTTTCCCTATATAACCCTGTATATACTTTCCCCTGTATAACCCTGAATAGACTTTCCCCTATATAACCCTGTATATACTGTCCCCTATATAACTCTGAATATACTTTTCCCCATATAACCCTGTATATACCTTTCCCTATATAACCCTGTATATACTTTTCACTATGTAACCCTGTATATACTTTTCCCTATATAACCCTGTGTATACTTTCGCTATGTAACCCAGAATATACTTTTCCCTATATAACCCTGTATATACTTTTCCCTATATAATTCTGTATATACTTTTCAATATATAACCCTGTATATACTTTCCCTATATAACTCTGTATATACTTTCCCTATATAACCCTGTATATACTTTCCCTATATAACTCTGTATATACTTTCCCTATATAACTCTGTATATACTTTCCCTATATAACCCTGTATATACTTTCCCTATATAACCCTGTATATACTTTCCCTATATAACTCTGTATATACTTTCCCTATATAACTCTGCATATACTTTCCCTATATAACCCTGTCTATACTTTCCCTATTTAACTCTGTATATACCTTTCCCTATATAACCCTGCATATACTTTTCCCTATATAACCCTGTATATACTTTCCCCTATATAACCCTGTATATACTTTCCCCTATATAACCCTGCATATACTTTTCCCTATATAACCCTGTATATACTTTCCCCTATATAACCCTGTATATACTTTCCCCTATATAACTCTGTATATACTTTCCCCTATATAACCCTGTATATACTTTCCCCTATATAACCCTGTATATACTTTTCACTATATAGCTCTGGATATACTTTTCACTATATAACCCTGTATATACTTTCCCCTATATAACCCTGTTTATACTTTCGCTATATAACCCGGAATATACTTTTCCCTATATAACCCTGTATATACTTTCCCTATATAACCCTGTATATACTTTCCCTATATATCTCTGTATATACTTTCTCTATATAACTCTGTATATACTTTCCCTATATAACCCTGTATATACTTTCCCTATATCACCCTGTATATACTTTTCCATATATAACCCTGTATATACTTTCCCTATATAACCCTGTATATACTTTCCCTATATAACCCTGTATATTTTCCCTATATAACTCTGTAAATACTTTCCCTATATAACCCTGTATATACTTTTCCCTATATAACCCTGTATATACTTTCCCCTATATAACCCTGTATATACTTTTCCCTATATAACCCTGGATATACTTTCCCTATATAACTCTGTATATACTTTCACTATATAACCCTGTATATACTTTCCCTATATAACCCTATATACTTTCCCTATATAACTCTCTATATACTTTCCCTATATAACCCTGTATATACTTTTCCCTATATAACCCTGTATATACTTTTCCCTATATAACCCTGTATATACTTTTCCCTATATAACCCTGTATATTCTTTCCCTATATAACCCTGTATATACTTTTCCCTATATAACCCTGTATATACTTTCGCTATATAACTCTGTATATACTTTAACTATATAACCCTGTATATACTTTCCCTATATAACCCTGAATATACCTTCCTTATATAACCCTGTATATACTTTCCCTATATAACCCTGTATATACTTTCCCTATATAACCCTGAATATACCTCCTTATATAACCCTGTATATACTTTCCCTATATAACCCTGTATATACTTTCCGTATATAACCCTGTATATACTTTCCCTATATAACCCTGTATATACTTTCCCTATATAACTCTGTATATTCTTTCCCTATATAACCCTGTATATACTTTCGCTATATAACTCTGTATAAACTTTAACTATATAACCCTGTATATACTTTCCCTATATAACCCTGTATATACTTTCCCTATATAACCCTGTATATACTTTTCCCTATATAACCCTGTATATACTTTTCCCTATATAACCCTGTATATACTTTTCCCTATATAACCCTGTATATACTTTCCCTATATAACCCTGTATATACTTTCCCTATATAACTCTATATATACTTTCCCTATATAACCCTGTATATACTTTCCCTATATAACTCTGTATATTATTTTCCCTATATAACCCTGCATATACTTTTTCCCAATATAACCCTGTATATACTTTCCCCTATATAACTCTGTATATACTTTTCCCCATATAACCCTGTATATACCTTTCCCTATATAACCCTGTATATACTTTTCACTATGTAACCCTGTATATACTTTTCCCTATATAACCCTGTGTAAACTTTCGCTATATAACCCAGAATATACTTTTCCCTATATAACCCTGTATATACTTTTCCCTATATAATTCTGTATATACTTTTCATTATATAACCCTGTATATACTTTCCCTATATAACCCTGTATATACTTGTCTTATATAACCCTGTATATACTTTCACTATATAACCCTGTATATACTTTCCCTATATAACCCTGTATATACTTTCCCTATATAACTCTGTATATACTTTCCCTATATAACCCTGTATATACTTTCCCTATATAACTCTGTATATACTTTCCCTATATAACTCTGTATATACTTTCCCTATATAACCCTGTATATACTTTCCCTATATAACCCTGTATATACTTTCCCTATATAACTCTGTATATACTTTCCCTATATAACTCTGCATATACTTTCCCTATATAACCCTGTCTATACTTTCCCTATTTAACTCTGTATATACCTTTCCCTATATAACCCTGCATATACTTTTCCCTATATAACCCTGTATATACTTTCCCCTGTATAACCCTGAATAGACTTTCCCCTATATAACTCTGAATATACTTTTCCCCATATAACCCTGTATATACCTTTCCCTATATAACCCTGTATATACTTTTCACTATGTAACCCTGTATATACTTTTCCCTATATAACCCTGTGTATACTTTCGCTATGTAACCCAGAATATACTTTTCCCTATATAACCCTGTATATACTTTTCCCTATATAATTCTGTATATACTTTTTCAATATATAACCCTGTATATACTTTCCCTATATAACTCTGTATATACTTTCCCTATATAACCCTGTATATACTTTCCCTATATAACTCTGTATATACTTTCCCTATATAACTCTGTATATACTTTCCCTATATAACCCTGTATATACTTTCCCTATATAACCCTGTATATACTTTCCCTATATAACTCTGTATATACTTTCCCTATATAACTCTGCATATACTTTCCCTATATAACCCTGTCTATACTTTCCCTATTTAACTCTGTATATACCTTCCCCCATATAACCCTGCATATACTTTTCCCTATATAACCCTGTATATACTTTCCCCTATATAACCCTGTATATACTTTCCCCTATATAACCCTGCATATACTTTTCCCTATATAACCCTGTATATACTTTCCCCTATATAACCCTGTATATACTTTCCCCTATATAACTCTGTATATACTTTCCCCTATATAACCCTGTATATACTTTCCCCTATATAACCCTGTATATACTTTTCACTATATAGCTCTGGATATACTTTTCCCTATATAACCCTGTATATACTTTCCCTATATAACCCTTTATATACTTTCCCTATATAACTCTGTATATACTTTCCCTATATAACTCTGCATATACTTTCCCTATATAACCCTGTCTATACTTTCCCTATTTAACTCTGTATATACCTTTCCCTATATAACCCTGCATATACTTTTCCCTATATAACCCTGTATATACTTTCCCCTGTATAACCCTGAATAGACTTTCCCCTATATAACCCTGTATATACTTTCCCCTATATAACTCTGAATATACTTTTCCCCATATAACCCTGTATATACCTTTCCCTATATAACCCTGTATATACTTTTCACTATGTAACCCTGTATATACTTTTCCCTATATAACCCTGTGTATACTTTCGCTATGTAACCCAGAATATACTTTTCCCTATATAACCCTGTATATACTTTTCCCTATATAATTCTGTATATACTTTTTCAATATATAACCCTGTATATACTTTCCCTATATAACTCTGTATATACTTTCCCTATATAACCCTGTATATACTTTCCCTATATAACTCTGTATATACTTTCCCTATATAACTCTGTATATACTTTCCCTATATAACCCTGTATATACTTTCCCTATATAACCCTGTATATACTTTCCCTATATAACTCTGTATATACTTTCCCTATATAACTCTGCATATACTTTCCCTATATAACCCTGTCTATACTTTCCCTATTTAACTCTGTATATACCTTTCCCTATATAACCCTGCATATACTTTTCCCTATATAACCCTGTATATACTTTCCCCTATATAACCCTGTATATACTTTCCCCTATATAACCCTGCATATACTTTTCCCTATATAACCCTGTATATACTTTCCCCTATATAACCCTGTATATACTTTCCCCTATATAACTCTGTATATACTTTCCCCTATATAACCCTGTATATACTTTCCCCTATATAACCCTGTACATACTTTTCACTATATAGCTCTGGATATATTTTTCACTATATAACCCTGTATATACTTTCCCCTATATAACCCTGTTTATACTTTCGCTATATAACCCGGAATATACTTTTCCCTATATAACCCTGTATATACTTTCCCTATATAACCCTGTATATACTTTCCCTATATATCTCTGTATATACTTTCTCTATATAACTCTGTATATACTTTCCCTATATAACCCTGTATATACTTTCCCTATATCACCCTGTATATACTTTTCCATATATAACCCTGTATATACTTTCCCTATATAACCCTGTATATACTTTCCCTATATAACCCTGTATATTTTCCCTATATAACTCTGTAAATACTTTCCCTATATAACCCTGTATATACTTTTCCCTATATAACCCTGTATATACTTTCCCCTATATAACCCTGTATATACTTTTCCCTATATAACCCTGGATATACTTTCCCTATATAACTCTGTATATACTTTCCCTATATAACCCTGTATATACTTTCCCTATATAACCCTATATATACTTTCCCTATATAACTCTCTATATACTTTCCCTATATAACCCTGTATATACTTTTCCCTATATAACCCTGTATATACTTTTCCCTATATAACCCTGTATATACTTTTCCCTATATAACCCTGTATATTCTTTCCCTATATAACCCTGTATATACTTTTCCCTATATAACCCTGTATATACTTTCGCTATATAACTCTGTATATACTTTAACTATATAACCCTGTATATACTTTCCCTATATAACCCTGAATATACCTTCCTTATATAACCCTGTATATACTTTCCCTATATAACCCTGTATATACTTTCCCTATATAACCCTGAATATACCTCCTTATATAACCCTGTATATACTTTCCCTATATAACCCTGTATATACTTTCCGTATATAACCCTGTATATACTTTCCCTATATAACCCTGTATATACTTTCCCTATATAACTCTGTATATTCTTTCCCTATATAACCCTGTATATACTTTCGCTATATAACTCTGTATAAACTTTAACTATATAACCCTGTATATACTTTCCCTATATAACCCTGTATATACTTTCCCTATATAACCCTGTATATACTTTTCCCTATATAACCCTGTATATACTTTTCCCTATATAACCCTGTATATACTTTTCCCTATATAACCCTGTATATACTTTCCCTATATAACCCTGTATATACTTTCCCTATATAACTCTATATATACTTTCCCTATATAACCCTGTATATACTTTCCCTATATAACTCTGTATATTATTTTCCCTATATAACCCTGCATATACTTTTCCCTATAAAACCCTGTATATACTTTCCCCTATATAACCCTGAATATACTTTCCCCTATATAACCCTGTATATACTTTCCCCTATATAACTCTGTATATACTTTTCCCCATATAACCCTGTATATACCTTTCCCTATATAACCCTGTATATACTTTTCACTATGTAACCCTGTATATACTTTTCCCTATATAACCCTGTGTAAACTTTCGCTATATAACCCAGAATATACTTTTCCCTATATAACCCTGTATATACTTTTCCCTATATAATTCTGTATATACTTTTCATTATATAACCCTGTATATACTTTCCCTATATAACCCTGTATATACTTGTCTTATATAACCCTGTATATACTTTCACTATATAACCCTGTATATACTTTCCCTATATAACCCTGTATATACTTTCCCTATATAACTCTGTATATACTTTCCCTATATAACCCTGTATATACTTTCCCTATATAACTCTGTATATACTTTCCCTATATAACTCTGTATATACTTTCCCTATACAACCCTGTATATACTTTCCCTATATAACCCTGTATATACTTTCCCTATATAACTCTGTATATACTTTCCCTATATAACTCTGCATATACTTTCCCTATATAACCCTGTCTATACTTTCCCTATTTAACTCTGTATATACCTTTCCCTATATAACCCTGCATATACTTTTCCCTATATAACCCTGTATATACTTTCCCCTATATAACCCTGTATATACTTTCCCCTATATAACTCTGTATATACTTTCCCCTATATAACCCTGTATATACTTTTCCCTATATAACCCTGTATATACTTTTCACTATATAGCTCTGGATATACTTTCACTATATAACCCTGTATATACTTTCCCTATATAACCCTGTATATTCTTTCCCTATATAACCCTGTATATACTTTTCCCTATATAACCCTGTATATACTTTCGCTATATAACTCTGTATATACTTTAACTATATAACCCTGTATATACTTTCCCTATATAACCCTGAATATACCTTCCTTATATAACCCTGTATATACTTTCCCTATATAACCCTGTATATACTTTCCCTATATAACCCTGAATATACCTCCTTATATAACCCTGTATATACTTTCCCTATATAACCCTGTATATACTTTCCGTATATAACCCTGTATATACTTTCCCTATATAACCCTGTATATACTTTCCCTATATAACTCTGTATATTCTTTCCCTATATAACCCTGTATATACTTTCGCTATATAACTCTGTATAAACTTTAACTATATAACCCTGTATATACTTTCCCTATATAACCCTGTATATACTTTCCCTATATAACCCTGTATATACTTTTCCCTATATAACCCTGTATATACTTTTCCCTATATAACCCTGTATATACTTTTCCCTATATAACCCTGTATATACTTTCCCTATATAACCCTGTATATACTTTCCCTATATAACTCTATATATACTTTCCCTATATAACCCTGTATATACTTTCCCTATATAACTCTGTATATTATTTTCCCTATATAACCCTGCATATACTTTTTCCCAATATAACCCTGTATATACTTTCCCCTATATAACTCTGTATATACTTTTCCCCATATAACCCTGTATATACCTTTCCCTATATAACCCTGTATATACTTTTCACTATGTAACCCTGTATATACTTTTCCCTATATAACCCTGTGTAAACTTTCGCTATATAACCCAGAATATACTTTTCCCTATATAACCCTGTATATACTTTTCCCTATATAATTCTGTATATACTTTTCATTATATAACCCTGTATATACTTTCCCTATATAACCCTGTATATACTTGTCTTATATAACCCTGTATATACTTTCACTATATAACCCTGTATATACTTTCCCTATATAACCCTGTATATACTTTCCCTATATAACTCTGTATATACTTTCCCTATATAACCCTGTATATACTTTCCCTATATAACTCTGTATATACTTTCCCCCTATAACTCTGTATATACTTTCCCTATATAACCCTGTATATACTTTCCCTATATAACCCTGTATATACTTTCCCTATATAACTCTGTATATACTTTCCCTATATAACTCTGCATATACTTTCCCTATATAACCCTGTCTATACTTTCCCTATTTAACTCTGTATATACCTTTCCCTATATAACCCTGCATATACTTTTCCCTATATAACCCTGTATATACTTTCCCCTGTATAACCCTGAATAGACTTTCCCCTATATAACTCTGTATATACTTTTCCCCATATAACCCTGTATATACCTTTCCCTATATAACCCTGTATATACTTTTCACTATGTAACCCTGTATATACTTTTCCCTATATAACCCTGTGTATACTTTCGCTATGTAACCCAGAATATACTTTTCCCTATATAACCCTGTATATACTTTTCCCTATATAATTCTGTATATACTTTTTCAATATATAACCCTGTATATACTTTCCCTATATAACTCTGTATATACTTTCCCTATATAACCCTGTATATACTTTCCCTATATAACTCTGTATATACTTTCCCTATATAACTCTGTATATACTTTCCCTATATAACCCTGTATATACTTTCCCTATATAACCCTGTATATACTTTCCCTATATAACTCTGTATATACTTTCCCTATATAACTCTGCATATACTTTCCCTATATAACCCTGTCTATACTTTCCCTATTTAACTCTGTATATACCTTCCCCCATATAACCCTGCATATACTTTTCCCTATATAACCCTGTATATACTTTCCCCTATATAACCCTGTATATACTTTCCCCTATATAACCCTGCATATACTTTTCCCTATATAACCCTGTATATACTTTCCCCTATATAACCCTGTATATACTTTCCCCTATATAACTCTGTATATACTTTCCCCTATATAACCCTGTATATACTTTCCCCTATATAACCCTGTATATACTTTTCACTATATAGCTCTGGATATACTTTTCCCTATATAACCCTGTATATACTTTCCCTATATAACCCTTTATATACTTTCCCTATATAACTCTGTATATACTTTCCCTATATAACTCTGCATATACTTTCCCTATATAACCCTGTCTATACTTTCCCTATTTAACTCTGTATATACCTTTCCCTATATAACCCTGCATATACTTTTCCCTATATAACCCTGTATATACTTTCCCCTGTATAACCCTGAATAGACTTTCCCCTATATAACCCTGTATATACTTTCCCCTATATAACTCTGAATATACTTTTCCCCATATAACCCTGTATATACCTTTCCCTATATAACCCTGTATATACTTTTCACTATGTAACCCTGTATATACTTTTCCCTATATAACCCTGTGTATACTTTCGCTATGTAACCCTGTATATACTTTTCCCTATATAACCCTGTATATACTTTTCCCTATATAATTCTGTATATACTTTTTCAATATATAACCCTGTATATACTTTCCCTATATAACTCTGTATATACTTTCCCTATATAACCCTGTATATACTTTCCCTATATAACTCTGTATATACTTTCCCTATATAACTCTGTATATACTTTCCCTATATAACCCTGTATATACTTTCCCTATATAACCCTGTATATACTTTCCCTATATAACTCTGTATATACTTTCCCTATATAACTCTGCATATACTTTCCCTATATAACCCTGTCTATACTTTCCCTATTTAACTCTGTATATACCTTTCCCTATATAACCCTGCATATACTTTTCCCTATATAACCCTGTATATACTTTCCCCTATATAACCCTGTATATACTTTCCCCTATATAACCCTGCATATACTTTTCCCTATATAACCCTGTATATACTTTCCCCTATATAACCCTGTATATACTTTCCCCTATATAACTCTGTATATACTTTCCCCTATATAACCCTGTATATACTTTCCCCTATATAACCCTGTACATACTTTTCACTATATAGCTCTGGATATATTTTTCACTATATAACCCTGTATATACTTTCCCCTATATAACCCTGTTTATACTTTCGCTATATAACCCGGAATATACTTTTCCCTATATAACCCTGTATATACTTTCCCTATATAACCCTGTATATACTTTCCCTATATATCTCTGTATATACTTTCTCTATATAACTCTGTATATACTTTCCCTATATAACCCTGTATATACTTTCCCTATATCACCCTGTATATACTTTTCCATATATAACCCTGTATATACTTTCCCTATATAACCCTGTATATACTTTCCCTATATAACCCTGTATATTTTCCCTATATAACTCTGTAAATACTTTCCCTATATAACCCTGTATATACTTTTCCCTATATAACCCTGTATATACTTTCCCCTATATAACCCTGTATATACTTTTCCCTATATAACCCTGGATATACTTTCCCTATATAACTCTGTATATACTTTCCCTATATAACCCTGTATATACTTTCCCTATATAACCCTATATATACTTTCCCTATATAACTCTCTATATACTTTCCCTATATAACCCTGTATATACTTTTCCCTATATAACCCTGTATATACTTTTCCCTATATAACCCTGTATATACTTTTCCCTATATAACCCTGTATATTCTTTCCCTATATAACCCTGTATATACTTTTCCCTATATAACCCTGTATATACTTTCGCTATATAACTCTGTATATACTTTAACTATATAACCCTGTATATACTTTCCCTATATAACCCTGAATATACCTTCCTTATATAACCCTGTATATACTTTCCCTATATAACCCTGTATATACTTTCCCTATATAACCCTGAATATACCTCCTTATATAACCCTGTATATACTTTCCCTATATAACCCTGTATATACTTTCCGTATATAACCCTGTATATACTTTCCCTATATAACCCTGTATATACTTTCCCTATATAACTCTGTATATTCTTTCCCTATATAACCCTGTATATACTTTCGCTATATAACTCTGTATAAACTTTAACTATATAACCCTGTATATACTTTCCCTATATAACCCTGTATATACTTTCCCTATATAACCCTGTATATACTTTTCCCTATATAACCCTGTATATACTTTTCCCTATATAACCCTGTATATACTTTTCCCTATATAACCCTGTATATACTTTCCCTATATAACCCTGTATATACTTTCCCTATATAACTCTATATATACTTTCCCTATATAACCCTGTATATACTTTCCCTATATAACTCTGTATATTATTTTCCCTATATAACCCTGCATATACTTTTCCCTATAAAACCCTGTATATACTTTCCCCTATATAACCCTGAATATACTTTCCCCTATATAACCCTGTATATACTTTCCCCTATATAACTCTGTATATACTTTTCCCCATATAACCCTGTATATACCTTTCCCTATATAACCCTGTATATACTTTTCACTATGTAACCCTGTATATACTTTTCCCTATATAACCCTGTGTAAACTTTCGCTATATAACCCAGAATATACTTTTCCCTATATAACCCTGTATATACTTTTCCCTATATAATTCTGTATATACTTTTCATTATATAACCCTGTATATACTTTCCCTATATAACCCTGTATATACTTGTCTTATATAACCCTGTATATACTTTCACTATATAACCCTGTATATACTTTCCCTATATAACCCTGTATATACTTTCCCTATATAACTCTGTATATACTTTCCCTATATAACCCTGTATATACTTTCCCTATATAACTCTGTATATACTTTCCCTATATAACTCTGTATATACTTTCCCTATATAACCCTGTATATACTTTCCCTATATAACCCTGTATATACTTTCCCTATATAACTCTGTATATACTTTCCCTATATAACTCTGCATATACTTTCCCTATATAACCCTGTCTATACTTTCCCTATTTAACTCTGTATATACCTTTCCCTATATAACCCTGCATATACTTTTCCCTATATAACCCTGTATATACTTTCCCCTATATAACCCTGTATATACTTTCCCCTATATAACTCTGTATATACTTTCCCCTATATAACCCTGTATATACTTTTCCCTATATAACCCTGTATATACTTTTCACTATATAGCTCTGGATATACTTTCACTATATAACCCTGTATATACTTTCCCTATATAACCCTGTATATTCTTTCCCTATATAACCCTGTATATACTTTTCCCTATATAACCCTGTATATACTTTCGCTATATAACTCTGTATATACTTTAACTATATAACCCTGTATATACTTTCCCTATATAACCCTGAATATACCTTCCTTATATAACCCTGTATATACTTTCCCTATATAACCCTGTATATACTTTCCCTATATAACCCTGAATATACCTCCTTATATAACCCTGTATATACTTTCCCTATATAACCCTGTATATACTTTCCGTATATAACCCTGTATATACTTTCCCTATATAACCCTGTATATACTTTCCCTATATAACTCTGTATATTCTTTCCCTATATAACCCTGTATATACTTTCGCTATATAACTCTGTATAAACTTTAACTATATAACCCTGTATATACTTTCCCTATATAACCCTGTATATACTTTCCCTATATAACCCTGTATATACTTTTCCCTATATAACCCTGTATATACTTTTCCCTATATAACCCTGTATATACTTTTCCCTATATAACCCTGTATATACTTTCCCTATATAACCCTGTATATACTTTCCCTATATAACTCTATATATACTTTCCCTATATAACCCTGTATATACTTTCCCTATATAACTCTGTATATTATTTTCCCTATATAACCCTGCATATACTTTTCCCTATAAAACCCTGTATATACTTTCCCCTATATAACCCTGAATATACTTTCCCCTATATAATCCTGTATATACTTTCCCCTATATAACTCTGTATATACTTTTCCCCATATAACCCTGTATATACCTTTCCCTATATAACCCTGTATATACTTTTCACTATGTAACCCTGTATATACTTTTCCCTATATAACCCTGTGTATACTTTCGCTATATAACCCAGAATATACTTTTCCCTATATAACCCTGTATATACTTTTCCCTATATAATTCTGTATATACTTTTCATTATATAACCCTGTATATACTTTCACTATATAACCCTGTATATACTTTCCCTATATAACCCTGTATATACTTTCCCTATATAACTCTGTATATACTATCCCTATATAACCCTGTATATACTTTCCCTATATAACTCTGTATATACTTTCCCTATATAACTCTGTATATACTTTCCCTATATAACCCTGTATATACTTTCCCTATATAACCCTGTATTTACTTTCCCTATATAACTCTGTATATACTTTCCCTATATAACTCTGCATATACTTTCCCTATATAACCCTGTCTATACTTTCCCTATTTAACTCTGTATATACCTTTCCCTATATAACCCTGTATATACTTTTCCCTATATAACCCTGTATATACTTTCCCCTATATAACCCTGTATATACTTTCCCCTATATAACTCTGTATATACTTTCCCCTATATAACCCTGTATATACTTTTCCCTATATAACCCTGTATATACTTTTCACTATATAGCTCTGGATATACTTTCACTATATAACCCTGTATATACTTTCCCTATATAACCCTGTATATTCTTTCCCTATATAACCCTGTATATACTTTTCCCTATATAACCCTGTATATACTTTCGCTATATAACTCTGTATATACTTTAACTATATAACCCTGTATATACTTTCCCTATATAACCCTGAATATACCTTCCTTATATAACCCTGTATATACTTTCCCTATATAACCCTGTATATACTTTCCCTATATAACCCTGAATATACCTCCTTATATAACCCTAGTATATACTTTCCCTATATAACCCTGTATATACTTTCCGTATATAACCCTGTATATACTTTCCCTATATAACCCTGTATATACTTTCCCTATATAACTCTGTATATTCTTTCCCTATATAACCCTGTATATACTTTCGCTATATAACTCTGTATAAACTTTAACTATATAACCCTGTATATACTTTCCCTATATAACCCTGTATATACTTTCCCTATATAACCCTGTATATACTTTTCCCTATATAACCCTGTATATACTTTTCCCTATATAACCCTGTATATACTTTTCCCTATATAACCCTGTATATACTTTCCCTATATATCCCTGTATATACTTTCCCTATATAACTCTATATATACTTTCCCTATATAACCCTGTATATACTTTCCCTATATAACTCTGTATATTATTTTCCCTATATAACCATGCATATACTTTTCCCTATAAAACCCTGTATATACTTTCCCCTATATAACCCTGAATATACTTTCCCCTATATAATCCTGTATATACTTTCCCCTATATAACTCTGTATATACTTTTCCCCATATAACCCTGTATATACCTTTCCCTATATAACCCTGTATATACTTTTCCCTATATAACCCTGTGTATACTTTCGCTATATAACCCAGAATATACTTTTCCCTATATAACCCTGTATATACTTTTCCCTATATAATTCTGTATATACTTTTCATTATATAACCCTGTATATACTTTCCCTATATAACCCTGTATATACTTGTCTTATATAACCCTGTATATACTTTCACTATATAACCCTGTATATACTTTCCCTATATAACCCTGTATATACTTTCCCTATATAACTCTGTATATACTTTCCCTATATAACCCTGTATATACTTTCCCTATATAACTCTGTATATACTTTCCCTATATAACTCTGTATATACTTTCCCTATATAACCCTGTATATACTTTCCCTATATAACCCTGTATATACTTTCCCTATATAACTCTGTATATACTTTCCCTATATAACTCTGCATATACTTTCCCTATATAACCCTGTCTATACTTTCCCTATTTAACTCTGTATATACCTTTCCCTATATAACCCTGCATATACTTTTCCCTATATAACCCTGTATATACTTTCCCCTATATAACCCTGTATATACTTTCCCCTATATAACTCTGTATATACTTTCCCCTATATAACCCTGTATATACTTTTCCCTATATAACCCTGTATATACTTTTCACTATATAGCTCTGGATATACTTTCACTATATAACCCTGTATATACTTTCCCTATATAACCCTGTATATTCTTTCCCTATATAACCCTGTATATACTTTTCCCTATATAACCCTGTATATACTTTCGCTATATAACTCTGTATATACTTTAACTATATAACCCTGTATATACTTTCCCTATATAACCCTGAATATACCTTCCTTATATAACCCTGTATATACTTTCCCTATATAACCCTGTATATACTTTCCCTATATAACCCTGAATATACCTCCTTATATAACCCTGTATATACTTTCCTTATATAACCCTGTATATACTTTCCGTATATAACCCTGTATATACTTTCCCTATATAACCCTTTATATACTTTCCCTATATAACTCTGTATATTCTTTCCCTATATAACCCTGTATATACTTTCGCTATATAACTCTGTATAAACTTTAACTATATAACCCTGTATATACTTTCCCTATATAACCCTGTATATACTTTCCCTATATAACCCTGTATATACTTTTCCCTATATAACCCTGTATATACTTTTCCCTATATAACCCTGTATATACTTTTCCCTATATAACCCTGTATATACTTTCCCTATATAACCCTGTATATACTTTCCCTATATAACTCTATATATACTTTCCCTATATAACCCTGTATATACTTTCCCTATATAACTCTGTATATTATTTTCCCTATATAACCCTGCATATACTTTTCCCTATAAAACCCTGTATATACTTTCCCCTATATAACCCTGAATATACTTTCCCCTATATAATCCTGTATAGACTTTCCCCTATATAACTCTGTATATACTTTTCCCCATATAACCCTGTATATACCTTTCCCTATATAACCCTGTATATACTTTTCACTATGTAACCCTGTATATACTTTTCCCTATATAACCCTGTGTATACTTTCGCTATATAACCCAGAATATACTTTTCCCTATATAACCCTGTATTTACTTTTCCCTATATAATTCTGTATATACTTTTCATTATATAACCCTGTATATACTTTCCCTATATAACCCTGTATATACTTGTCTTATATAACCCTGTATATACTTTCACTATATAACCCTGTATATACTTTCCCTATATAACCCTGTATATACTTTCCCTATATAACTCTGTATATACTTTCCCTATATAACCCTGTATATACTTTCCCTATATAACTCTGTATATACTTTCCCTATATAACTCTGTATATACTTTCCCTATATAACCCTGTATATACTTTCCCTATATAACCCTGTATATACTTTCCCTATATAACTCTGTATATACTTTCCCTATATAACTCTGCATATACTTTCCCTATATAACCCTGTCTATACTTTCCCTATTTAACTCTGTATATACCTTTCCCTATATAACCCTGCATATACTTTTCCCTATATAACCCTGTATATACTTTCCCCTATATAACCCTGTATATACTTTCCCTATTTAACTCTGTATATACCTTTCCCTATATAACCCTGCATATACTTTTCCCTATATAACTCTGTATATACTTTCCCCTATATAACCCTGTATATACTTTTCCCTATATAACCCTGTATATACTTTTCACTATATAGCTCTGGATATACTTTTCCCTATATAACCCTGTATATACTTTCCCTATATAACCCTGTATATACTTTCCCTATATATCTCTGTATATACTTTCTCTATATAACTCTGTATATACTTTCCCTATATAACCCTGTATATACTTTCCCTATATAACCCTGTATATACTTTTCCATATATAACCCTGTATATACTTTCCCTATATAACCCTGTATATACTTTCCCTATATAACTCTGTATATACTTTCCCTATATAACCCTGTATATACTTTTCCCTATATAACCCTGAATATACCTTCCTTATATAACCCTGTATATACTTTCCCTATATAACCCTGTATATACTTTCCCTATATAACCCTGAATATACCTTCCTTATATAACCCTGTATATACTTTCCCTATATAACCCTGTATATACTTTCCGTATATAACCCTGTATATACTTTCCCTATATAACCCTGTATATACTTTCCCTATATAACTCTGTATATTCTTTCCCTATATAACCCTATATATACTTTCGCTATATAACTCTGTATATACCTTTCCCTATATAACCCTGTATATACTTTCCCTATATAACCCTGTATATACTTTCCCTATATAACCCTGTATATACTTTTCCCTATATAACCCTGTATATACTTTTCCCTATATAACCCTGTATATACTTTTCCCTATATAACCCTGTATATTCTTTCCCTATATAACCCTGATAATACCTTCCTTATATAACCCTGTATATACTTTAACTATATAACCCTGTATATACTTTCCCTATATAACCCTGTATATACTTTCCCTATATAGTGCTTCAGCATCCTCTCGCCAGGAACCAGTCTTCAGTCATGAACCAAAGGGAACTAACTAGTAGAGGAAGCATACAGTCTCCCAAATTACTGTGAGAAGGGATTGGGCTGATGTGGTCCTTAATGCCAGTGTGAAATACCACTTAGGAGAGTTCTGAGGAATAGAAAAGGTGCATTGTGACAGATTGTTCGAGTGGCTAGTAACATTGTCTTTAACAGTGTTTAACAGTCCCCACAGCAGTCTATCTATCTGTCTGAGAGTTGGCAGTATATGAGGCCAGCCTCGAGGGCTTGGCTTGCTTCCACCCTGTTCTCACTTCAATGACTGCTCTCTCTGTATGCCCTCTGTATCTCTCTCCCTATGTTTCCTACCTTTCTCTCTGCACCCTCTCCTCTCCTCTCCTCTCCTCTCCTCTCCTCTCCTCTCCTCTCCTCTCCTCTCCTCTCCTCTCCTCTCCTCTCCTCTCTTTCTCTCTCCTCTCCTCTCCTACCCTTTCCTCCCCTCTCCTCCCCTCTCCCCTTCACTCTTTCTCTCTCCTCCCCTCTCCTCTTTCTCTCTCTCCTCTCCTCTCCTCACCTCTCCCCCCTCTCTATCCTCCCCTCTCTCCTCTTCTCTTTCTATCTCCTCTCCTCTCCCCTCCTCTCTTTCTCTCTCTCTCTCCTCTCCTCCCGTCTCCCCTCCTCTCTCTCTCTCTCTCTCTCTCTCTCTCTCCTCTCCTCCCCTCTCCCCTCCTCTCTTTCTCTCTCTCCTCTCCTCCCCTCTCCCATCATCTCTTTCTCTCTCTATATCCTCTCCTCTCTTCCCGTCTCCCCTCCTCTCTTTCGCTCTCTCTCTCTCTCTATCTTTCCTCACTTGCAGGCTTAATTAAACTGCAGATAAATATGAGTTAGATATAAGTAAGCAAAGAATAACAGAGATGATGTAATCCACTCCAATAGAATGAGCCTTTTTGCTCTTGTTCTAACAGTTGCAGTATATCTACCTCAGTCAGGGCAGGAAGTGACAGGTTTGGACAAACTTGTTCATCCTTCACCAGTAGGAAATACACTGTCTCCTTCCACCTTCCTAAGCACTGTCAAATAAATTGATGTGAGAAAAATAAGGAGAGAAACTCCTGAGGTGTTTCAAGGCGCTTTGTGTCGCGTGTGAGTGTGTGCGTGCGTGTGTGTGTGGTAACTCCTGAGGTGTTTCAAGGTGATGTGTGTGATCTCTCTGTGTGTGTGTGTGTGTGTGTGTGTGTGTGTGTGTGTGTGTGTGTGTGTGTGTGTGTGTGTGTGTGTGTGTGTGTGTGTGTGTGTGTGTGTGTGTGTGTGTGTGTGTGTGTGTGTGTGTGTGTGTGTGTGTGTGTGTGTGTGTGTGTGTGTGTGTGTCTGGTAACTCCTGAGGTGTTTCGAGGTGCTGTCATGTACTCTCCACACCTGTCAAGGGGAGAAGCAGACCTTCCACTCTGTAACATGGCAGCCCTGGAGACAGAGCAGCACAGCTTGGCTATTTCACACACTCATTACCTAGTCAGGACCACAGTTGCAACACGGTTCACAGACTCATTATCTACATTCATTCACTGTTTGAAAGTGTGTCATATTAATATATACCACTTTGCAGAGGCTTATCCAGTGTGACTTACAGTATAGTGAGTGCAGACATTTCCACTATGAGATTGCAGTGTTGTTCTTTTTAATATATTTTTCATGCATATATTGATTAAGTAGTAAGGTGACTCATGTACATTTCATGCCTTTTTTGTGTTGCATGAAAACAAGCTATTATTTTCAGATTAGAAAAGGATGCAGTCGCTGTGATTAAAGCAGCGTGTGTTTCCCATGTCCACAGAAAGAGAGCAGTATTGAGTCAGGTTTACAGGTAGATGGGGAGACTGGCAAATCTCTGGTTTTAGCAGGGCTCTACAGTGACCTGTGACTCATGCACAAACATAGGTTTCTTAACCTGATGACTTCATTAATGTCACAATCTGTAATTTGCTGTTCAATGGTCATTTCAATTTATGATTTTATACCAATTACTAATTTTGTATATTAATTTCCCCAGCACCATCCCTCAGTTTACCAAACAGGGTCAGGCTGTTGAAATTATAGATTGTGTTTTTAATTTAATGAAACTTTAAAATGTTGTCTCTTGGCCTCATAGAGAAAACCTCTTATATCCCTATATCCGCTCTCCCCCACCTCCCCTCCTCCTCTCTGCTCCCCTCCCGGATGCCATTTAAACCAGTTAAATAATTTAGTGGTAGTGCTTGTGTCACTCCCGTCCTTCCTTGTGTGTCTGTGGCTCAGAAAGCTTCCTTATATCACTGATCTGGAGAGAGAGGACACCGTCTGATTTCAACCAGCTACACCAGGGGCATCAATCATACACATTATTCTCCTATTGTATTATTCTTACTCTCATATCTTATTCAAATATTCAGAAATATATAGTTTTTCTATTAATATTCTATAAACATTATTTGTGCACTGTGATTGCCCGGCCCCCAGGAATAATTTGAAATTAGCAAAATGTAAGGTAAAACTTATTTCATGTAGTAATTACCCAATATTTACGGACAAATTATATGTTAATAGTGGGATTTCCTTTAACTTAATTAAAAAGTCTCTACAATAGTTTTATTCATCCTAAAAGTTCATAACCTCAACCTATGATCTCTTGTGCCACTGAGGAGACTATAGACCAACAGAGGGGGTCATGTCTGCTTTGTAACAGTGATTCTCTTCTGACCTCTCCTAACACAGGGTTAACTAACTAACCTGAAGGAATACTGTTTCACGAAAACAAACACACAACCACACACACACGCACATGCACACACACTCACCGAGCTAACTCTCTCTCTTACTTAATTAAAACAGTGTGTGTGTGTGTGCGATTGTGCATGTGTCTGGTTTCAGGCTGCACACCTCCCTTGTGTGTTTTCACACCGGCTGTGTTGCCTTAACCTCTCCTGGACTCCGCTGGGCCTCGCTGCTGAAGGAAACACAACAGAATTAGGTTACACATGGCCTACAGAGATGTGTGTGTGTGTTCAGTGTGTGTGTGTTCAGTGTGTGTGTGTGTGTGTGTGTGTGTGTGTGTGTGTGTGTGTGTGTGTGTGTGTGTGTGTGTGTGTGTGTGTGTGTGTGTGTGTGTGTGTGTGTGTGTGTGTTCGTGTTCTTGTGCCTGTGTATGTACATTGTGACCCCAGACGCTCCTGTGGATTAGAGCTGTATTTTCCTTTAATCAGTTTTAAGACGGATTCTGAAAAATGTCCCGAAATCACACCGGGACAAGCAGAGCCCTGTACAGATTTTTGGAAGGTAGAGCCCCTCTACCTGGCTGTGCTTAGCTTTCTAAACCCTAGTTTAACCAGACCTACCCTCCACCCAGCCCAACCCAGATCTAGGGATACCTATCACTGTAGATATTCCAAATCACTTACTGCTCCTTTATGTCAAGACGGGGACAGACAGAAGAAAAAAACCAGGAGGACCAAGGCACGTAATTAATCTTCACATAATTAAAATGCTTTATTTTTATGGCATTTTTTAATGGAACTAAGATTTTAAAACTCTGAAGTGTTTCGTCAGCATGGCCTTCGTCAGGTCGTGCAATGAGTACAGAGTTGAGGGTAGCACTTCAAGGTTTTGCAATCTTTCCCTTTTCACCCATTCAGTGTTTTGTGTCTACATACAATCACTTGCTTGCTTGAAAATGTACACTACCGTTCAAAAGTTTGGGGTCACTTACAAATGTCCCTGTTTAAAAAAAAAAAATAACATCAAATTGATCAGAAATACAGTGTAGACATTGTTAATGTTGTAAATGACTATTGTAGCTGGAAACAGCAGATTTTTTATGGAATATTTACATAGGTGTACAGGAGCCCATTATCGGCAACCATCACTCCTGTGTTCCAATGGCACGTTGTGTTAGCTAATCCAAGTTTATCATTGTAAAAGGCTAATTGATCATTAGAAAACCCTTTTGCAATTATGTTAGCACAGCTGAAAACTGTTGTTCTGATTAAAGAAGCAATAAAACTGGCCTTCTTTAGACTAGTTGAGTATCTGGAGCATCAGCATTTGTGGGTTCGATTACAAGCTCAAAATGGCCAGAAACAAAGAACTTTCTTCTGAAACCCGTCAGTCTATTCTTGTTCTGAGAAATGAAGGCTATTCCATGTGAGAAATTGCCAAGAAACTGAAGATCTCGTACAACGCTGTGTACTACTCCCTTCACAGAACAGAGCAAACTGTCTCTAACCAGAATAGAAAGAGGAGTGGGAGGCCCCGGTGCACAACTGAGCAAGAGGACAAGTACATTTGAGGGTCTAGTTTGAGAAACAGACGCCTCACAAGTCCTCAACTGGCAGCTTCATTAAATAGTACCTGCAAAACACCCATCTCAACGTCAACAGTGAAGAGGCGCCTCCGGGATGCTGGCCTTCTAGGTAGAGTTCCTCTGTCCAGTGTCTGTATTCGTTTTCCCATCTTAATCTATTATTTTTATTGGTCAGTCTGAGATATGGCTTTTTCTTTGCAACTCTGCCTAGAGCTTTTATTTATAAAACAATGACATTTCTAAGTGACCCCAAACTTTTGAATTGTAGTCAATATTGACAACATTGATCTACAACAGTAATATTTGGCCAACAGATAAATTCATTAAAAGTGACTGTAAGGTGAAGTTAGTACATTATAATGATACACTTGGTTGTGGGCTTTCAAATCAGATCTGTTATAACACAGAGAACCCAATGGCCAAATGTTCAATACAGGGATAGCTAGGTAGCCTCCAAATTGTGGAGTGTGAGGGAGGAACCCCTTAAATAAAAGACACATTCATCTTAGTTCACAGGAAGGGGTGGAGACATGGGACCACCATCGTGATACAGAAACGCACGTACGCAAGCACACCATATAATAGATTTTATGTGACATGTGATAGGGAGGGATTATCCTGCCAAGTCTTTGGACCCTGGACACGTAATCCCTCCCATTCCTGTATGACATCACATCCTGTTCTTGATCCAATACTTTTCTAATTAAGTTAGAGTTTTAATTTACTTTAATTTGGCCGCTGATGCAATATCACTGACATCAGATTCAATTACGAACTGGAAAATGTGAGGGCATTAAATTTATCACCCCAAAATAATTCAACCACTAAGAATAGAGTGTAAACTTCATATTATTTAAAGATATCTCATTTCAGATGAATCTCTTAGTGTGTGCCCGAATGTTCTTTCTGAGTATGTGTGTGTGCATTTGTATTTGTGTGTGCATGTGAATGTGTGTCTGCTTCTGTGTGTGTGTCGCTCCATCATAAATAAATACGCATTAAAATCGATTTGTTTACGCTTCACTGCAGAAAGGGGCCAAATCTGACTGGTTTCCCTTGAATACATTATAACGTATCTCTATAGAGACAGAGAGCGAGAGAGAGACAGAGAAATAGAGAGAGAAAGTGCAAGAGAGAGAGAAAGAGTGAAAGAGATAGAGAGGTGAGTATAATATAATAACTCCCACTGTTACGCTCCAGCCTCCCCTAGCCTAGTCTCGTGTCATCTCGCTATGTCTCGCCTGCGCCTCATCTGGGGCTCAGATGGGGACTGACTCTCTCTTTACTCATCTGATTGAAGACAGGACTCCCTCTATCTCTCCTTCTCAGACTCCTCTCTCTCTCTATCCATCTCATCCCCCCTTCTCAATCTAACAAACACAAGGTCAGTCTCTCTCTCGCTCTCTCTCTCCAGAGGGCTGCCAGTCAAAAGGAAAGAATCCCTTCTCCTCTCTCTCCTCCTGAGGTAACCAGGGGTCTAGGGCAGGACATGATCATGTCCTGGATGTGGCCATTGATTTAAGAAGCACAGGAGGAAAGGCAGGGGACGACATCGGTTTACAGAATATACTTTACAGGTAGATGATTCTCTGCAGCATTTGGGCCTCAGCTAATCTTGAAGTCTGATTTTTACATGGTGTTATAGAAATTACATGGTAAAATGCTAATTATATACAGTAATGAATACTTTGTTTTAATTTCGTTTTTTTGTATAGTATTTTTGTTAATTACCACCCATTGTAATATTCTAGATGAGGACAAGCAATTGTCTAAAAATGATAGACGCATCATGATAAGACTATCTCAAGCTCAAGGATCTTACAGCAAATCGAGGAGTCATTCTTATTGTTTCACTGAATATCTGATATTGTTTCTGTGGTTTATTCAGTAGTGTTTCAGAGGTTGTGTGGTTGCCTGTAGTGGAATGTAAAGGATGTCCACAGTGAAAGTGACAGTCCTATAGACGGCCGTTTATACAGGCTTCTCCTCACATCACAGGATTGGAGATGGAGGAAGAAAGGAGGGATAGAAGGATGAAAGGGGAAGACTGATGGAGGAGAATATTGTATTAGTTCACACAAATCAGTTTAGGCTAATCTATTTCCCTCACCCATGAGAAGGAGCGAGGGAGGAGAGGGAGAGAGAGAGAAAGAGAGCGAGACAGAGAGAGAGAGAGAGTGAGAGATGAGTGAAATATTTAAGCGTTAGCAGAAGGACAGCTGAAGTGTGTGTGTGTGTGTGTGTGTGTGTGTGTGTGTGTGTGTGTGTGTGTGTGTGTGTGTGTGTGTGTGACTAAACCTCTCCAGCAGCAGTTTGAAGCCTGTGGGTAGATGACTGGAGCGGATAGGGGGATTCATAACCTCCTGTCTATTAATATTACATTACCCCCCATTCACACTGATCTCTGGGATACAGTGTGTGTGTCTGTGTGTGTGTGTGCTTGCGTGCGTGCGCGTGTGTGTCATATCCCTGCTATGATTAAAGAATGGTTATTGATTTACCTAATGTGTGCATTGGGAGCCTGTAGAAAGAAGTGTTAAATGCAGCCAGGTCACCCATGATACAAGTCAGTATTTGACGTCCATCCATGTCTGAGGATGTCTGGAGATTACTTGGAAACCGGCCACTAGGGGCAACAGTGAGCACTGTTACCTTCAAGAAGGTTTGGGTTTTGCTAGGATGCTGTGGATGGGGATGGTGGATAGCCATAAGCTTCTGACTCCAAAGGTGTCAAGTTCAAATCCAGCAATAGAAAACTGTTAAAATTTTTGTTTTAAGCCTATCCCAAACCTTAACCCATACCTTAACCATTCAGAGTTAATGCCTAACCTTAAGAATTCAGAGTTAATGCCTGACCTTAACTTCTCTAGGATAGGGGGTAGCATTTTCACGTTTGGATGAAAAGCGTGTCCAGAGTAAACTGCCTCCTACTCAGGCCCAGATGCTAATCAAATCAAATCAAATCAAGTTTATTTTATATAGCCCTTCGTACATCAGCTAATATCTCGAAGTGCTGTACAGAAACCCAGCCTAAAACCCCAAACAGCAAGCAATGCAGGTGTAGAAGCACGGCGGCTAGGAAAAACTCCCTAGAAAGGCCAAAACCTAGGAAGAAACCTAGAGAGGAACCAGGCTATGAGGGGTGGCCAGTCCTCTTCTGGCTGTGCCGGATGGAGTTTATAACAGAACATGGCCAAGATGTTCAAATGTTCATAAATGATCAGCATGGTCAAATAATAATCAGGAGTAAATGTCAGTTGGCTTTTCATAGCCGATCATTAAGAGTATCTCTACCGCTCCTGCGGTCTCTAGAGAGTTGAAAACAGCAGGTCTGGGACAGGTAGCACGACCGGTGGACAGGTCAGGGTTCCATAGCCGCAGGCAGAACAGTTGAGTTGAAACTGGAACAGCAGCAAGGCCAGGTGGACTGGGGACAGCAAGGAGTCATCATGCCCGGTAGTCCTGACGCATGTTCCTAGGGCTCAGGTCCTCCGAGAGAGAGAAAGAAAGAGAGAAAGAGAGAATTAGAGAGAGCATTCTTAAATTCACACAGGACACCGGATAAGACAGGAGAAGTACTCCAGATATAACCAACTGACCCTAGCCCCCCGACACATAAACTACTGCAGCATAAATACTGGAGGCTGAGACAGGAGGGGTCAGGAGACACTGTGGCCCCATCCGATGATACCCTCGGACAGGGCCAAACAGGAAGGATATAACCCCACCCACTTTGCCAAAGCACAGCCCCCACACCACTAGAGGGATATCTTCAACCACCAACTTACCATCCTGAGACAAGGCCGAGTATAGCCCACAAAGATCTCCACAACAGCACAAACCAAGGGGGGGCCCAACCCAGACAGGAAGATCACGTCAGTAACTCAACCCACTCAACTCAAGTGACGCACCCCTCCTAGGGACGGCATGAAAGAGCACCAGTAAGCCAGTGACTCAGCCCCTGTAATAGGGTTAGAGGCAGAGAATCCCAGTGGAGAGAGGGGAACCGGCCAGGCAGAGACAGCAAGGGCGGTTCGTTGCTCCAGAGCCTTTCCGTTCACCTTCACACTCCTGGGCCAGACTACACTCAATCATATGACCTACTGAAGAGATAAGTCTTCAGTAAAGACTTAAAGGTTGAGACCGAGTCTGCGTCTCTCACATACGTAGGCAGACTATTCCATAAAAATGGAGATCTATAGGAGAAAGCCCTGCCTCCAGCTGTTTGCTTAGAAATTCTAGGGACAATTAGGAGGCCTGCGTCTTGTGACCGTAGCGTACGTGTAGGTATGTACGGCAGGACCAACTCGGAAAGATAGGTAGGAGCAAGCCCATGTAACGCTTTATAGGTTAACAGTAAAACTTTGAAATCAGCCCTTGCCTTAACAGGAAGCCAGTGTAGGGAAGTTAGCACTGGAGTAATATGATCAAATTTCTTGGTTCTAGTCAGGATTCTAGCAGCCGTATTTAGCACTAACTGAAGTTTATTTAGTGCTTTATCCGGGTAGCCGGAAAGTAGAGCATTGCAGTAGTCTAACCTAGAAGTAACAAAAGCATGGATACATTTTTCTGCATCATTTTTGGACAGAAAATTTCTGATTTTTGTAATGTTACGTAGATGGAAAAAAGCTGTCCTTGAAACAGTCTTGATATGTTCGTCAAAAGAGAGATCAGGGTCCAGAGTAACGCCGAGGTCTTTCACAGTTTTATTTGAGACGACTTTACAACCATCAAGATTAATTGTCATATTTAACAGAAGATCTCTTTGTTTCTTGGGACCTAGAACAAGCATCTCTGTTTTGTCTTAGTTTAAAAGTAGAAAGTTTTCAGCCATCCACTTCCTTATGTCTGAAACACAGGCTTCTAGCGAGGGCAATTTTGGGGCTTCACCATGTTTCATTGAAATGTACAGCTGTATGTCATCCGCATAGCAGTGAAAGTTAACATTATGTTTTCAAATGACATCCCCAAGAGGTAAAATATATAGTGAAAACAATAGTGGTCCTAAAACGGAACCTTGAGGAACACCGAAATGTACAGTTGATTTGTCAGAGGACAAACCATTCACAGAAACAAACTGATATCTTTCCGACAGATAAGATCTAAACCAGGCCAGAACTTGTCCGTGTAGACCAATTTGGGTTTCTAGTCTCTCCAAAAGAATGTGGTGATCGATGGTATCAAAGGCAGCACTAAGGTCTAGTAGCACGAGGACAGATGCAGAGCCTCGGTCTGACGCCATTAAAAGGTCATTTACCACCTTCACAAGTGCAGTCTCAGTGCTATGATGGGGTCTAAAACCAGACTGAAGCATTTCGTATACATTGTTTGTCTTCAGGAAGGCAGTGAGTTGCTGCGCAACAGCTTTTTCTAAAATTTTTGAGAGGATTGGGAGATTCGATATAGGCCGATAGTTTTTCATATTTTCTGGGTCAAGGTTTGGCTTTTTCAAGAGAGACTTTATTACTGCCACTTTTAGTGAGTTTGGTACACATCCGGTGGATAGAGAGACGTTTATTATGTTCAACATAGGAGGGCCAAGCACATGAAGCAGCGCTTTCAGTAGTTTAGTTGGAATAGGATCCAGTATGCAGCTTGAAGGTTTAGAGGCCATGATTATTTTTCATCATTGTGTCAAGAGATATAGTACTAAAACACTTAAGTGTCTCTCTTGATCCTAGGTCCTGGCAGAGTTGTGCAGACTCAGGACAGCTAAGCTTTGGAGGAATACGCAGATTTAAAGAGGAGTCCGTAATTTGCTTTCTAATGATCATAATCTTTTCCTCAAAGAAGTTCATGAATTTATTACTGCTGAAGTGAAAGCCATCCTCACTTGGGGAATGCTGCTTTTTAGTTAGCTTTGCAACAGTATCAAAAATAAATTTTGGATTGTTCTTATTTTCCTCAATTAAGTTGGAAAAGTAGGATGATCGAGCAGCAGTGAGGGCTCTTCGATACTGCACGGTACTGTCTTTCCAAGCTAGTCGGAAGACTTCCAGTTTGGTGTGACGCCATTTCCGTTCCAATTTTCTGGAAGCTTGCTTCAGAGCTCGGGTATTTTCTGTATACCAGGGAGCTAGTTTCTTATGACAAATGTTTTTAGTTTTTAGGGGTGCAACTGCATCTAGGGTATTGCGCAAGGTTAAATTGAGTTCCTCAGTTAGGTGGTTAACTGATTTTTGTCCTCTGACGTCCTTGGGTAGGCAGAAGGAGTCTGGAAGGGCATCAAGAAATCTTTGTGTTGTCTGAGAATTTATAGCATGACTTTTGATGCTCCTTGGTTGGGGTCTGAGCAGATTATCTGTTGCGATTGCAAACGTAATAAAATGGTGGTCCGATAGTCCAGGATTATGAGGGAAAACATTAAGATCCACAACATTTATTCCATGGGACTAAACTAGGTCCAGAATATGACTGTGGCAGTGAGTAGGTCCAGAGACATGTTGGACAAAACCCACTGAGTCGATGATAATATATATTATCATATATATATATATATCATAATATATATGCATATCATTATTAGTATTGGATAGAAAACACTCTGAACTTTCTAAAACTGTTTGAATCATGTCTGTGACTATAACAGAACTTATTTGGCAGGCAAAACCCAGAGGACAAACCATTCAGATTTTGTTTTGTTTTGAGGTCACTCGCTTTTCAATGGGTTTTCATTGGGAATCCAGATTTCTAAGGGACCTTCCTGCAGTTCCTATCGCTTCCACTGGATGTCAACAGTCTTTAGAAATTGGTTGAGGTTTTTCCTTGGAGGAATGAAGAAGTAGCCATGTTCAGAATGAGGCTCCAGTGAAGTGTACTGTTAGTTAGAGGCGCGTGACCAGAAAGCATGCTACACATTGTTTTCCTCCAGTATTGAACACAATTCAACAATTCAATTCAAAGATCTTCAATTTTATCGATTATTTACGTAAAAAATACCTAAAGTGGGGCCTCCCGGGTGGCGCAGTGGTCTAGGGCACTGCATCGCAGCGCTAGCTGTGCCACCAGAGACTCTGGGTTCGCGCCCAGGCTCTGTTGCGACCGGGAGGTCCGTGGGGCGACGCACAATTGGCCTAGTGTCATCCGGGTTAGGGAGGGTTTGGCCGGTAGGAATATCCTTGTCTCATCGCGCACCAGCGACTCCTGTGGCGGGCCGGGGGCAGTGCGCACTAACCAAGGTCGCCAGGTGCACAGTGTTTCCTCCGACACATTGGTGCGGCTGGCTTCCGGGTTGGATGCTCGCTGTGTTAAGAAGCAGTGCGGCTTGGTTGGGTTGTGTTTCGGAGGACACATGACTTTTGACCTTCGTCTCTCCCGAGCCTGTACGGGAGTCGTAGCGATGAGACAAGATAGTAATTACTAACAATTGGAGAAAAAGGGGGTAAAAAAAATAAAAATACCTAAACTTATATTACAAAAGTAGTTTGAAATGTTTGGACAAAGCTTACAGGTAACTTTTGAGATATTTTGTAGTCACATTGTGCAAGTTGGAACCGGTGTTTTTCTGGATCAAACGCGCCAAATAAATGGACATTTTGGATATATATCGACGGAATAATCGAACAAAAGGACCATTTGTGATGTTTATGGGACATATTGGAGTGCCAACAGAAGAAGCTCGTCAAAGGTAAGGCATGAATTATATCTTCATTTCTGCGTTTTGTGTCGCGCCGGGAGTGTTGAAATATGATGTTCTGTGATTTTTAGCTGGGGTGCTATCCTCAGTTAATAGCATTGTTTGCTTTCGCCATAAAGCATTTTTGAAATCTGACACGTTGGCTGGATTCACAACAAGTGTAGCTTTAATTTGGTATATTGAATGTGTGATTTCATGAAAGTTTAATTTTTTAGTAATTTATTTGAATTTGGTGCTCTGCATTTTCACTGGATGTTGGCTAGGTGGGACGCTACCGTCCCACATATCCCAGAGAGGTTAACCTCAACCTTCAAAATTCAGAGTTAATGCATAAACTTAACCTTAAACACTTCAAAATTTAACGTTTGAGAAAACATGGACGAACGTGAGAGCTGGTTGGTTAAATGATGTAGAATAGTTCTAGATCAGAGGTCAGGAGAGGTGAGGTTTAACTCTGAATCCCTTATCAAAATATATAGTGCATTTGGAAAGTATTCAGACTCCTTGACTTTTCCCACATTTTGTTACGTTACACCTTATTCCAAAATGGAATAAAAAAATGTTTTTCCTCATCAATGTACACACAATACCCCGTAATGACAAGCAAAAACAGATCTTTGGAAATGTTTGCAAATGTATATAATAAAAAAAACTGAAATATACATTTACATAAGTATTCAGATGACTGTGGTGGGAAGGGACGAGATGTCTGTAGGGGGAAGTATTCAGGTACTTTGTTGAAGCACCTCTGGCAGCGATTACAGCCTTGAGTCGT
>NC_074686.1:25295851-25303351 GCF_029448725.1 Salvelinus fontinalis
CTAAATCATTTCAGAAACTATAAAAATGCTAGGAATGAGACTTGACAGACATTAATAAAAAGCCACAGTATGATATTAATAGGATTATTTCCACCCTCTTTCCTCTCTGCCCCTCTTCTCTCTCTCTCTTACCTCTCTGCTACTCCTCTCTCTCTCTTTCCTCTCTGCCTCTCTTCTCTCTGCCTCTCTTCTCTATCTCTCTCTCCCTTCACTCCTGCCTCTCTTCTCTGTCTCTCTTTCCTCTCTGCCTCTCTTCTCTCTCTTGCTCTCTTTCCTCTCTGCCTCTCTTCTCTCTCTCTCGCTCTCTCTCTCTCTTTCCTCTCTGCCTCTCTTCTCTCTCTCGCCCTCTTTCTTCTCTCCCTCTCTCTCTCTCTCTCTCTCTCTCTCTCTCTCTCTCTCTCTCTCTCTCTCTCTCTCTCTCTCTCTCTCTCTCTCTCTCTCTCTCTCTCCTCTCTCTCTCTCTCTCTCTCTCTCTCTCTCTCTCTCTCTCTCTCTCTCTCTCTCTCTTTCCTCTCTGCCTCTCTTCTCTCTCTCTCTCTTTCTTCTCTGCCTCTCTTCTCTCTCTCTCTCTATCCTCTCTACCTCTCTTCTCTTCTCTCTCTAGCTTTTCTCTCCCTTCCTCTCTTTTTTTCTCTGCTCTTCCCTGTGAGTGACTTTGGCAGCAGTCTGGTGGCCTTGCATACAATACAGTGTGTGTGTGTGTGTGTGTGTGTGTGTGTGTGTGTGTGTGTGGCTGTCTGTCTGCTGATATGAGACAATATCAGCATATGAATGCAGTCTTTTCAGCAGCATATGACTATCCATCACTACACAGCACATATGGGCTAAACGACCCAGTAACCCACCCCACATATCTTTAGTGGGGTTGACTTTAGACGAGGATGAAGTGTGTGTTTACTTATTATCAGCACTATGCTAGTAATCCCTCTTTTCATGCAGTGCTTTACTCGGCGCACTATTCCACATAAATGATCATGTCCTTGGATAAAAAAAGATATATTCTCGTTCTAAAGTTGTTTTTTTACATACTGTAAGCGTATGCTGTGGCTCGTACTGTACTTTCATGGAACGTTATTGAAAATAGCGCTAAGTAAATAGATATACATTTATAACAAGGGGCAGGTTCAGAGGAGAACCCACTTCACTTAAAAAATGAAATGACTTGTTTTTTCCGGAGCGACAGATGAGCAGATGAACGTATACAAGAATAAACTGACAACAATGCCTTGCTTCTTATTCTTATTTCACTTCTGGAATATGAATTTGAATTAATTGAAACTCTGGAGAATTGTACATATTGTATTGTTTGTGTAAATGAGCATAATTTGCCCCAAAATAAATTGTTTATCTGCCTTTGGTTTGTTTGTTGTTTATTTGCTGTCTTGTTTTAATAGACAGGAGGTCAGGTTACTGGGCTGATCTGAATGAACCAGAGTGTCTATTTCAACAGATGTTTTTCTATATTCATAATACGCTTTCATTTAATGAGGGTGCATAAACAGATACTGTGTCTATCCTTTACTCTCACTTTCTCTCTCTCTTTCCATCGACATCTCTCTTATTCACAGAAGGAGGCATGCAGGCGTGCACACACATAGGAGGTTGGGGGCACCTTAATTGGGGAGGACGGGCTTGTGGTAATGGCTGGAGTGGAATTAGTGGAATGGGATCAAACACATCAAACGCATGGTTTGATGTCATTCCGTTTGCTCCGTTTCGGCCATTATTATGAGCCGTCCTCCCCTCAGCAGCCTCCGGTGACGCACACAGAAACCAACAGCTCTTCAATCCAAAGAATATATCAATCCATCAAATTGTGTTTTGAATAAAACATTTGTCACACAGGTAACCAGGCATCTGTATATTCTGTGTCTTCTCGTCCACACGGTGATAGATACACAGTAGATATTTAAAGCGTACTGGTCCTATCTTAGTAGTAGATGGATTTACCATACTCCACACTGACTGGCATGTTTGTGTTGTATTGGCTGATTTAACATAGCTAATCCATCATGGCACTGTCATAAGGAATGACAGAGGAAGTGTGTGTTTGTAGATCGTTGACCTTAGGCCAAGTATACTACAAGAGACAGGTTCAAGCTCTTTACCAACTGGTCAGTGTTATGGGAGAAAAGTGAGGTTTACATCTCTCTCCCATTCTCTCTCTCTCCCATTCTCTCTCCCATTCTCTCTCCCATTCTCTCTCCCATTCTCTCTCTCTCTCTCTCTCTCTCTCTCTCTCTCTCTCTCTCTCTCTCTCTCTCTCTCTCTCGCTCTCATTCTCACCCTTTCGCTGCCACTCATCTTTCTCTTTCTCTCTCTCTCTCTCTCTCTATATATATATATATCTCTCTGTATCCCCTTCTCTCCCCCCACCCCCTTCCATCTCTCTCCCCCACCTCTCTCTTTCTTCAACCCCCCCTCTCTCCCTCTCTTTTTCTTCCTACAGTCTGTCTTCAGACTGTGGAACACTAATGATGTGACGAAAGTGAAGGAGGACACTGTTGACCTCTATTCTGCTGACACACACGCACACACACACATGCAAGCACGCTCATCCACACACGCACAAGGACACATGCATGCAAACACATGCACGCACACACAGAGACATACATGCAAGCACAACCTACACATGAACAATCCCATGCCTTATAAACAATGCATATTCAGCCCTTTTCACACTCGCTCGCTCACCCTCTCTCTTTTCTCTCTTCACCCCTCTCTCTTTTCTCTCTTCACCCCTCTCTCTTTTCTCTCTTCACCCCTCTCTCTTTCCTCTCTTCACCCCTCTCTCTTTCCTCTCTTCACCTTCTCTCTTTTCTCTCTTCACCCCTCTCTCTTTCCTCTCTTCACCCCTCTCTCTTTTCTCTCTTCCCCCCTCTCTCTTTTCTCTCTTCACCCCTCTCTCTTTTCTCTCTTCACCCCTCTCTCTTTCCTCTCTTCACCCCTCTCTCTTTTCTCTCTTCCCCCCTCTCTCTTTCCTCTCTTCACCCCTCTCTCTTTCCTCTCTTCACCCCTTTCTATTTTCTCTCTTCACCCCTCTCTCTTTCCTCTCTTCACCCCTCTCTCTTTCCTCTCTTCACCCCTCTCTCTTTTCTCTCTTTTCTCTCTTCACCCCTCTTTCTTTTCTCTCTTCACCCCTCTCTCTTTCCTTTCTTCACCCCTCTGTCTTTCCTCTTCACCCCTCTCTCTTTTCTCTCTTCACCCCTCTCTGTTTCCTCTCTTCACCCCTCTCTCTTTCCTCTCTTCACCCCTCTGTCTTTCCTCTCTTCACCCCTCTCTCTTTCCTCTCTTCACCCCTCTGTCTTTCCTCTCTTCACCCCTCTCTCTTTCCTCTCTTCACCCCTCTCTCTTTCCTCTCTTCACCCCTCTCTCTTTTCTCTCTTCACCCCTCTCTTTTCTCTCTTCACCCCTCTTTCTTTTCTCTCTTCACCCCTCTCTCTTTCCTCTCTTCACCCCTCTGTCTTTCCTCTTCACCCCTCTCTCTTTTCTCTCTTCACCCCTCTCTGTTTCCTCTCTTCACCCCTCTCTCTTTCCTCTCTTCACCCCTCTGTCTTTCCTCTCTTCACCCCTCTCTCTTTCCTCTCTTCACCCCTCTCTCTTTCCTCTCTTCACCCCTCTCTCCATCCATCACGTCACATAAAGTGTTACTACTGTTACAGATTGGTGACTCCCCTACTCAGCCATGTAGACAATGGCTTGGTTGGAACAGTTACAGATTAAAAACAGGACTGGTATTGTCTCCGGTCAATGTACTGTTATTCATCTAATGTGTGTAAAGAACTAAAGGACTAACTGACCCTGCTACAACACTCTATGTGTGCGTGTGTTTGTGTGTGGTTGTGCGTGTACGTGTGCATGTTCGTGCTCGTTTGTGTGTGTGGTAATTTAATGATTAGACGTTGTAAAGCAGTGTGTGTGATTAACAGCCCATTACAACAGCAGTAGGAGGTCATTAATTAGGCCACGCCCACTTGATGAATACCACAACCCTATAGGAAGGACAATCACCATGGAAAGAGAGAACATAAAAGAGAAAGAGCAAAAAGAATGAACGAGGGATAAGAAAAGAGGTTGAACAACTGAAAAGCATTGAGATGAAATGAATGGTCCATCGTGTATTGTCTGTTTCTATAGTATAAGAAGAAAAAAGAAGGGAAACCTTTTAAAATGATGCAGGGTGAGAAAGGAAGAGTGGGAATAAAGGGAGAGGGGTAGGAAGGAGAGAAAGAGAGAAAGAAAGAAAGGAAAAGGCGATGTTGGGCAGTAAATTGTGGACAGATCTTTAATTACTTCATTACTTCATTACAAGGTGACTTCCATGGGCCAGACAAAATGCAATGTCATTATCCTGGCCTGTCCCAGAGTTAGAGTGGGGTCAGACCAACTAGCTCTCACAGTCTCACATCAGAATTAGACGTTTAGCAATGTTTCTAAAACATTAAATTTCGAAGTTGTTCCAAACGTCAAATTTCAAAGTGTTTAATGTTAAGTTTAGGCATTAACCCCCTAAGGTCGATGTCTGCATAATACAAATATCCCCATTAAATCTGTCAGTTTAAGCTAGACATATCTGTTTTTTTGCCTCGGATGTGTCTCAATCCACCGCATCCGCCGATGTCGTACTTCCGCATCTGAGGTGAAAGGTGACAGAGCTACAGCAGTCTTTGTTCGACCATGAGATGTCCAGAAAATCGGTCTTCTCACAAAATTGTCTGTAGCTTCCGAACGGCCTACAAACTATTATGACCCCTCTATGGAAAGATGAGACTCTCACAAACACGATGGTGTTCTCCGTTGCTCTACAACCCCCACAAGCGTTTTGGGACTCATCTGAAATTGGAACAGCCAATCTGCCAACTTCTATCTGTAGCGTCTGAACAGTTTGGGCGCTAAAATGACCCCTCTGTGGAACACGTACATGTTGTTTTGCTCTAGGACGCCACAGGCCTCACAAGACTGGTCTGAAAGTCCCACGGTACCAGTTTTAAAAATGAATGGAAGTATATATGGAGACTGTTTGGTTCAAAAAATAAGGGGTACATGTAAAATAATCCTGACCTTTTCTTTATGGCTCAGATAGAGGTCAGACACTTCACAACAAACTTCCTTCAGATTTTTTTCGGGGACTATCTTTTGTTCCATGTAGGGAATCTGTTATTCAATGCGTTTGTATGGGCTAACAGCAGTAAGGCCAAATGAATCATATCATAAAATAAATAATTATTATTATTCAAAATCAAATAGCAAAATGATCATTGGTATTACCTTCTTAAAACAATTCCGTATAGTTTAGTAGAAGGCCTTGTGTTGTAGGTTATTGTCCTGCTGAAAGGTGAATTCCTCTTTTAGTCTCTGGTGTAAACCAGACTGAAGCAGGTTTTCACCTAGCATAATGCCTGTGCTTATCTCATCCTGTTTCTTTTTATTCTGAAAAACTCCAGAGTATTTGCTGATGTCAAGCATACCCATACCATGATGCAGCCACCACCATGCTTCAACATTTAGAGCCAGTTATTCAGTAATGTGTTGTGTTGGATTTGCCCCAAACATAAGGCTTTGCATTTAGGCCAAAAAGTGTATTCCTTTCCCTTGTTTTGTTGAAATATTACTTTATTGCCTATTTTTATTCTGTATATTTGTATTCTTCCTTTCACTCTGTCATTTACAGCCAGGTCACCCGTGATACAAGTCAGTATTTGATGTCCATCCATGTCTGAGGACTTCGGGAGATGACGTGGAAACCGGCCACCAGGGGCAACAGCTTGCACTGTTACTTTGAAGTAGGTTTCGGTTTTGCTCTGGCTTTATAGACGGCAGATGTGCGTAAGCAGCTGCCTCTGATTGTAAAGGTTACAAGTTCAAATCCAGCGATAGAAAGTTATTTTTCCTTTAAGCATAACCTTAACCTCAACCCTTAACCTTAACCATTCGGAGTTAAGGCCTAACTTTAAGATTTCTGCCTAACCTTAAGATTTAGGAGTTAATGCCTTAACTTAACCCTAACCTTAAAAATGGGGAGTTAATTACTAAACTTAAGCTTAAACACTTTGAAATGTGACGTTTGCAATGACTTCAAAATTCGACGTTAGGATGAACGTCTAATTCTGATGTGAGACTGTGAGAGCTAGTTGTCATTTAAGTCATTATTGTGGAGTCACTAGAATGTTGTTGATCCATCCTCTATTTTCTTCCATCACAAGCATTGAACTCTGTAACTGTTTTAAAATCGGCCTCATGGTAACATCTCTGAGCAGTTTCATTCATGTCCTGAAGCTCAGTTCAGAAGGACGACTGTATCTTTGATGTGTCTGGGTGGTTTAATACATCACCCGCAGGATAATTATTAACTTGACCATGCTTAAATAGATATTCAATGTCTGATTTGTTATTGTTACCCATCTACCAATCACTGCCCTTCTTGATGAGGCTATCGATAAAAGCTCCCTGGTCTTTGTAGTTGAATCTGTGAATGAAATTCAGTACTTGACTGAGGGACCTTACAGATGTTGTATGTATGGGGGACAGAGGAAGGGGTAGTCATTCAATAATTATTTCACACAGAGTGAGTCCATGTATCTTATTATGTAATTTGTTATACCAAATTTTACTGCTGAACTAATTTAGGCCTAAACAAATGGGCTGAATACTTATGGGTTAAATATCAGTATACAAATGGGCTACATTTTTATTCATTTTAAAATCTTATATAATTTTAAGTAGATTATTTTAAATAGATTGTTGACAAAAAATGCCAATGACATAAATTTTATTTCCACTTTGTAACACAATTTAATGTGAAGAAATCCAAGGTGTATGAATACATTTGCAAGGCACTGTATATATACACTGCTCAAAAAAATAAAGGGAACACTTAAACAACACAATGTAACTCCAAGTCAATCACACTTCTGTGAAATCAAACTGTCCACTTAGGAAGCAACACTGATTGACAATAAATTTCACATGCTGTTGTGCAAATGGAATAGACAAAAGGTGGAAATTATAGGCAATTAGCAAGACACCCCCAAAAAAGGAGTGATTCTGCAGCTGGTGACCACAGACCACTTCTCAGTTCCTATGCTTCCTGGCTGATGTTTTGGTCACTTTTGAATGCTGGCGGTGCTCTCACTCTAGTGGTAGCATGAGACGGAGTATACAACCCACACAAGTGGGTCAGGTAGTGCAGTTCATCCAGGATGGCACATCAATGCGAGCTGTGGCAAAAAGGTTTGCTGTGTCTGTCAGCGTAGTGTCCAGAGCATGGAGGCGCTACCAGGAGACAGGCCAGTACATCAGGAGACGTGGAGGAGGCCGTAGGAAGGCAACAACCCAGCAGCAGGACCGCTACCTCCGCGTTTGTGCAAGGAGGTGCACTGCCAGAGCCCTGCAAAATGACCTCCAGCAGGCCACAAATGTGCATGTGTCTGCTCAAACGGTCAGAAACAGACTCCATGAGGGTGGTATGAGGGCCCGACGTCCTTAGGTGGGGGTTGT